>NW_024396657.1:0-28497 GCF_004115215.2 Ornithorhynchus anatinus
GGGCTTTTTTAAGCAGTAGAAGGGATGAGCACTGTTTAGGGCTCAGACTGAATCAGATTCAGAGTACTTGAAGGGCTCCAAAGGGTCAGTTTAGGGCTCAGAGGTTTTAGAGACTCGTGCAGTTGAATGGTCCAAACTACTCGTTTTGAATAAAAATGAGCATGTGTGTGTGTGTGTGTCTTTGTGTGTGAGTATGTGTGAGAGTGCGAGAGAGAGAGAGAGAGAGGGAGAGAGAGTGTGTGTGTGTCTATTCCTGTCTGTAGATGGAGAGTTATGGGAAGGGCAGGTGGGAGATAGGGCATTTGGTTCAGAGTTCTGTACAGGTTAGAAACGCTGGGGCTCAGAGATGTGCCAAAGGTCGGCTGGATTAGGAGTCAAAGCACTTACAGGTTCAAGAGGATTGATGCTCACAGCACTTAATGGAGGGCTGGGAAAGACTCAGGGAATGGATTTTTAATGGTCCCCAAAGACCTGGTTCCATGTCATCCTTCTGGAGAGCTCAGCTAGGGAAAGTCTCTAGCAAATGAGGGCACACTCAGAATCGATTGAGGGGTACAACAAACTGGGGACACAGTGAGTTGCACGTGCTGAGAGTCTTAGGAATGAGAAGCACTGGGGCTCAGAGAAGACTGGAGCGTAGAGTAAATTAGAGTTCCGGCCTATTAGGTCTCAGAGACGTTTAAGGACCCCGAGCCATGTGGCCTCTAAGCGTCAGGCTTAGAGCTCAGTGGGATTATGCCTCAGAGCCCCTCGATGGCACGGAAGGAGAACGGGGCCCAGAAGGGTGGAAGGTGTCAGATGATTAGGATTCAGAGAGAATTCCACCTGGGCCAAAATCATGATCTCTACCACGTTTCTGTTCATTGCCTCTTACTCCATCCTAATCATCCTTGACTCTCAGTGGCCTTTGACACTGTGAACTATCCCCTTCTCAACAACACTTTATCCAACCTTGGCTTCAGTGACTCTGTCCTCTCCTGGTTTTCCTCTTATCTCTCTGGCCATGCATTCTCAGTCTCCACTGCACGCTCCTCCTTCCACTCCCAACCACTAACTGTAAGGGTTCTTCATGGGTAGGTTCCTGGGCCTCTACTATTCTCCATGTACACTTAGTCCCTGGGGGAATTCAATTACTCCAACGGCTTCAACTATCAACTCTACATGGATGACATTCCAATTTCTACCTCCTCCCCTGTTCTTTCTCCCTCCCTCCAGGTTCGTATCTCCTTCTGCCCTCAGGACATCTCTACATGGATGTCTTCCCTTGACCTCAAACTCAACATATCCAAGACAAAGCTCATTATCTTCCCTCCCAAACCCTGTTCTCTCCCTGCTTTTCCCATTACTGTGGATGGCACTACAAACCTTCCCATCTCACAAGCCCACAACCTTGGTATTATCCTTGACTCGCTCTCTCATACACCCCACGAATCCAATCTGTCACCAGAGCTTGCCAATCTCACCATTACAACCTAGCCAAGATCAGCCCTTTTCTCTCCATTGAAACAGCTACCATGCTGGTGCAGTCACCTATCCTATCCCGATTGGATTACTGCATCTCTCCTTCAGGATCTCCAACCACAAGCCTCTCCCCACTGGAGTCCATACTGCATTCTACTGTCCAGATGATCTTTCTAGAAGAAACCTTCTGGACATGTCACCCCCCCTCCTCATAAATCTCCAGTGATTACCTAACAATCTCCATATCAAACAAAAACTCCTGACTACCATCTTCAAAGATCGCCATCGTGTTGCCCCTTCTTACCTCATGTCCCTTCTCTCCTTCAACATCCCAGAGCACACACTACTCTCCTCTGGAGCTAACCTTCTCACTTTGCCTCATTGTCACCTGTCCTGCCATTGAACCCCGACCCACGTTCTACCTCTGGCCTGGAATGCCCTCCCTCCTCAAATCTGCCAAACAGTCACACTCCAACTCCTAGGGGTTGCCTTGATGAGGTCCCAGAGTAGCTTGGGGGTACCAAAGATTTGCACCTGGAGTGGATTATGTAAATGAGATAAAGTCAGGCAACTGGGAGATAAGTGCTTTGACGGTCTTGGGGGCTCAGATACCCATGGGCCCTGAGAAGTAGAGAATACTGAGCTATTTGAGGTTCAGGCCAATTAGGACTCAGAGATCGTAGGTCTCAGAGATATTGGGGAGGATATGATTAGGTTTCCAAAGAAATCGGGGCCCAGGGCCGGGGCATGAGGGTTCAGAAGGAGCAGGACTCTAGTTAAGTTTTACGGCTCAAAGCAGAAGGAGGGGTGAGCACTGTTCAGGGCTAAGACCGATTCAGATTCTGAGCACTTGGAGGTCTCTGGAGGGTCAGGGATGGAAGCAGGTAAGGGCTCAGAAGGTATAGAGATTGGTGTGGTTGAAAGGTCCAAAAGATTTGAACAGAATTATGTGTGTCTGTTTGCGAGGCTGTGTTTATGTGTTTGTTAGTGTCTGTGTGAGTGTGTTTCATGTGTATTTGTGTTCCTCTGCACGTATTTGTAGGTGCCAGGGTCAGGGAAGAGCAGGTGGAAGTTAAGGTGTCGGATTCAGAGTTGTCTAGGGCTCAAGTGTTGAGGCTCTGAGCGCTGACAGGGTCGTATGGATTCTGGCTCAGAACACTTCAAGGCTCAGGAGGATTTGTGATCACAGCGGTTCAGTGCCTAAGGAGTGCTAAATGCTTAGAACACCTCGTGGCACATAATAAGCGCTTAACAAATACCATAATTATTATTAATGGAGGATTGGGGAAGACTCAGGGATTGGGAGTTGAACCGTCCCCAAAGATTTAGAGGGGAACCATCCCGGCCGTCAAACAAGCCCACAGGCTTGGTTTCATCCCGGACTCTGCTCTCTCATTCACCCCACATATCCAGTCTGTCACCAAAGCCTGCTAGTCCCACCTCTGCAACATCGCCAAGAACCACCCTTTCCTCTCCATTCACACCACTATCACATTAGTCCAATCACCCATCCTTTCCTCCCGACTGGATTACTACATCAATCTCCTTTAAGACCTCCCAACCATCTTCAAAGATCGCCATCGTGTTGCCCCTTCTTACCTCATGTCCCTTCTCTCCTTCAACATCCCAGCGCACACACTACTCTCCTCTGGTGCTAACCTTCTCACTGTGCCTCATTCTCACCTGTCCTGCCGTTGAACCCCGACCCACTCCACTCCGACTCCAGAGTGGAGTGTCTCTCTCCACTTCTGTCCAAACTTCATTCTACTGTCCAGATTATTTTTACAGAAACGTTCCAGGCATGGCACCCCCTCCTCAAAAGTCTCCAGTGGTTACCTATCAACCTCCATATCAAAGAAAAACTATATTCTGCACTGTAGTCTTCAAAGATTTCATCATCTTGCCCCCCATCTCCTTCTACACCTCAGCCCACATACTCATCTCCTCTGCTCCTAACCTTCTCACTAGGCCTCGTTCTCTCCTGTTCCGCCTTCGACCCTGGCCCATGTCCTACATCTGACCTGGAACACCCTCCCTCCTCAGATCTGTCAAACAATCACTCTTTTCCCTTCAAAACTCCTCTGAAGTTGTACCTCCTCCAAGAGGGCTTCCCAGTCCAACCTCTAATTTTTCCTCAGTTGCCCTGCTTCTCCACATCACCTTCACTAGCACCCTTTGCTCTAAACCTGTCTCCCCTCCTCACAGCACTTACGTAAAGATGTACATATCTATGATTCTATTTATTTATATTGATGGCTCTTTATTTGTTTTGATGGATCAGAAACCTGGATGGTGAAAAAACTAGGCCCCCGAAAGCACTGAACTTGGTAGAGAGCAATTGAAAGTCAGCGTGGACTAGGGCTCAGAGCAGCTTAGGGCACAGAACAATCAGGGCTTAGAGTGGTCAAGAGTCCAGAAAGAGGTGTCCCCCTGGAGCAGGCTGGGACACCGAAAGACCAGGACTAGGCCCCCACTGGGGGTCGGCAGATTGAGGCCTCTGAGTGTTCTTGGGGCTAAGACGAGATCTGAGGACTCAGAGCAGGTCAAAGAAGAGATCTGAGGACTCAAAGTGCCTTCCTATGGCTCAGGAACAATTAAAGTCCCAGAGAGAGGTGAATGTGTCACCCCCTCCTCAAAAATCTCCAGTGGTTGCCTATCAACCTCTGTATCAAAGAGAAACTATAATCTTCACTATAGTCTTCAAAGATCTTCATCATCTTGCTCCTTCTTATCTCCCTTCCCTTCTCTCCTTCTACAGCTCATCACACACAATCTGCTCCTCTGATGTTTCCCTTCTCACTAGGCCTCGTTCTCTCCTGTTCCGCTCTCCACCCTGGCCCATGTCCTACCCCTGACCGGGAATGCCCTCCCGCCTCAAATCTGCCAAACAATCACCCTTCTCCCTTTGAAACCCTACTGAAGTTGTACCTCCTCCAAGAGGGCTTCTCATTCCAACCTCCCAAGTTTCCTCAGCTCCCCGGCCCCTCCACAACACTTTGACTAGCACCCTTTGATCTAGCCCTCTTTCTCCACCCCACAACTCTTATGTAAAGATTTACGTATCTATGATTCTGTTTATTTATGTTGATGACTCTTTACTTGTTTTGTTGTGTATATTTCTAGAATTCTACTTACTTCTATTGATGACTGTTTCCTTGTTTTGATGTGTATATATCTACAACTCTATTGCTTGACATCCCTGAGTTCACCAAGGGAGTGAGTATAGATGGCGAACAGAAGAGGGCCAAGACCTGACCCTTGAGGAACCCCTACAGCTAGTAGATGGGAGGGGAAGGAGGAACATGTGAAGGAGTCCTAGAATGAACGACCAGAAAGATAAGAGGAAAATAAGGATAGGACGAAGTCCCTGTAGCCAATGTGAGATAAGGTATGGAGGAGAAGGGAGAGGTCGACCTTGTCAAAGGCAGCTGAGAGATCAAGGAGGATTAGGATAGAGTAGGAGCCACTGGATTTCGCAAGAAGGAGCTCATGGGTGATCTTTGAGAGAGCAGTCTCAGTAGAGCAGAGGGGAGGGAAGCCAGATTTGAGGGGGTCCAGGAGAGAGTTGGAGTGGAGGAATTCAAGGCAGCAAGTGTAGATGTCGTGCAGGTTTCGGGAGACTTGGATTCTAATCTCTCAGAGGCGCAGAAGGATCAGGAACAAGGGGACGTTTATTGTTCATAGCAGTAGGAGGGATGAATGCTGCTTTGGGCTCCCACTGATTTGGATTCAGAATACTTGCAGAGCTCCAAAGAGTCAATACCCATGGCAGTTAAGGGCTAAGGAGTTTTAGAGGTTGATGCAATTGAATGGTCAGAAAATTTGTTTTGAATAGAGAGGTTCTTGTGTCTGTGTGTAAGGGTGTGTGTGGGAGTTGGACTGTGTGTGATAGTGTGTGTGTGAGACAGAAAGAATGTCTCTGTGTGTCTGTAGGTGTCAGGGTATGGAAAGAGCAGGCTGTAGTTAGGGCATTTGGTTGAGAATTTGGTAGGGGTCAGAAGTGTTGGGGCTCGGAGCTTCGTCGAGAATTGGTTGGATTAGGATACAGAGCATTAAAAGGTTCAGGAGGATTCGTGCTCACAGCAGTTAATGGAGGGCTGGGGAAGGTTCATGGATTGGGTTTTGAATGGTCCCCTAAAACTCAATTCCAACTGTAGTAAGAGGATTAGAGCTCAGCCAGAGAAGGGCTCTGAGACAATGTGGGCACACTCAGAATTGGTTGAGGGAACCAACAAACTGGGGACAAAGTGAGTTTTACCCACGGAGCATTTTAGGAATGAGAACCACTGGGGCTCAGGAAAAGCTAGAGCACAGATTAAGATAGGGCTCAGGCCTACTTAGGGCTCAGAGATGTTTAAGGACCTAGAGCCTTGAAGCAACTGAGCTTCGTGATTCTGAATGCCTTAAAGCTTACTGAATTATGCCACAGTGGCCCATAAGGCTACAGAAGGAGAACAGGACCAAGAGCAGCAGAAGGCACCAAATGATAAGGAATCAGAAAGAATTCCACCTGGGCTGAAATCAGGGCCTCAGACACAATTGGGTTCAAGGTCTCTTATTCCATCCTAATCGTCCTCAACCCCTCAGCCACCTTTGACACTATGGACCATCCTCTTCTCGACAACACGTCATCCAACCTTGGCCTCACTGACTCTATCCTCTCCTGGTTCTCTTCTCATCTCTCTGGCCATTCATTCTAAGTCTCCTTTGCAGACTCCTCCTCCCCCTTTCATCCCCTAACTGTAGGAGTTCTTCACTGGTCAGTTCTTGGTCCTCTTCTATTCTTCATGTATACTCAGTCCTTTGGTGAACTCAATTGCTCCTCCGACTTCAACTATCATGTCTAAGCGGATGATACCTCAATCTATGTCTCCTCTCTCATTTTCTCTTCCTCCCTCAAGGCTCAAGTCTCCTCCTGCCTTCAGGACATCTTTACTTGGATGTCCTACTGCCACCTCAAACTCAACATGTCCAAGTCAAAGCTACTTATCTTCCCTCCCACACCCTGGTCTATCTCTGTCTTTTCTGTCACTGGGGACAACACGACCATCCTTCCCATCTCACAAGACTTGGTGTCATCCTTGACTCTGCTCTCTCATTCACCCCACATATCCCATCTGGCTCTAAAGCCTTCCTGTCTCACCATTACAACATCACCAAGATCCATCCTTTCCTCTCAACTCAAACCACTACCATGTTGGTGCAGCCACCCATTCTAACGCAAATGGATTACTACATCAGCCTCCTTTAAGACCACCCAACCTCAGGTCTCTCCCCACTTCAGTCCATACTTCATTCTACTGACCATATTTCCTTTGTAGAAGAAATGTTCTGGACATGGCATCCCTGTCCTCAAAAATCTGCTGAAGAGAGCTAGTTTGGCGGATGTGAGCAGGGAGGGCATTCCAGGCCAGAGGTAGAAGGTGGGCCAGAGGTCAATGGCGGGTCAGGCTAGAACGAGGCACAGTGAGGAGGTTAGTGCAGAGCTCTTCCAATTCTAATAGTTCTTCTAACAGGTCTTCCATATCTAATGGATCTTCTAATGGTTCTTTCATTTCTAACAGTTCATCTAATGGTTCTAACGGTTCTTCTGAGTACTAACGGTTCCTCCATTAGTGTTGGCATGGTTTTGAGCCATCTAGCTGCTAACACTTTCTGTTCCATATTTTCCCTGGGATTCTGCTAGCATTAGTAGCTAATGCTCCAGAAAAGTTTGCCTCCCGATGATGAGTCCAAAATATGCTAATCTAAGTCGAGTCTGTTGGCCTTCCAATGACTGCTTTGACTGTATTTGCTCCCCAATTTCCATGCTTTTCAGGCAGTCCATGGTATTTACCAAAGTATTCACCAATACCACATTTCAAAAGAATCAACATTCTTTCAATCCTGCTTTTTCGTTGTCCAATATTCTGATCCATACATTGCCAGTGGAAAAACCATGGAATTGGTGATTTGGATTTTTCTGGTGCTTCTTAGATCAGTACATTTCAGGACTTCTTCCAGGCTTTTCTAGCAAGTCTTCTTAATGAGAATCTCTGCAGACACAATGAGGTTCAATGTCTCTTATTCCATCCTAATCGTCCTCAACCTCTCAACTGCATTTAACACTATGGACCATCCACTTCTCAACAACACGGCATCCAACCTTGACTTCACTGACTCTGTCCTCTCGTGGTTCTCTTCTTATCTCTCAGGCCATTCATTCTCAGTCTCCTTTGCAGAATCCTCCTCCCCCTCTTATCCCCTAAGGGTAGGGGTTCTTCATGGGTCAGTTCTTGGTCCTCTTCTATTCTCCATGTATACTCAGGCCTTTGGTGAACTCAACTGCTCCCCCCAGCTTCAACTATCATCTCTAAGTGCATGACACCCCAATCTATGTCTCCTCCCTCATTTTCTCTTACTCGGTCCAGGCTCAAGTTTCCTCCTGCCTTCAGAACATCTTTACTTGGATGTCTTACCGCCACCTCAAATTCAACATGTCCAAGTCAGAGCTCCTTATCTTCCCTCCCAAACCCTGGTCTAACCCTGTCTTCCCTGTCACTTGGGATAACACCACCATCCTTCCCGTCTCACAACCCCACAAACTTGGCATTATCCTTGACACCTCTCTCGCATTCACCCCTTATATCCAACGTGGCTCTAAAGCCTTCCCTTCTCACCATTACAACATCACCCAGATCTGCCCTTTCCTCTCCATTCAAACCACTACCACATTAGTACAATCACTAATCCTATCCCAAATGGATTACTATATCAGTCTCCTTAAGAGCATTCAACCTTAGGACTCTCCCTGCTTCAGACCATACTTCATTCTACTGACCATATTATCTTTCTAGAAGAAGCGTTCTGGACATGTCACCCCGTCCTCAAAAATCTCCAGTGGTTGCCTAACAACCTCCATAGCAAAGAAAAACTCCTCACTACTGTCTTCAAAGATCTCCATCATATTTCCCCTTTGTACCTCATGGCCGTTCTTTCCTTCAACAAACCCTGCCCTCACACTCCACTCTTCTGGTGCTAACCTTCTCACTGTGCCTTGTACTCACCTGCCCTGCCATTGACCCCGGGCCCAAGTCTTACCTCTGGCCTGAAACACACTCCCTCCTCATATCTGCCAAACGGTCACCCTCCTCCGCTTCAGAGCCCTACTGAAGGCTCATCCCTTCCAAGAGGCCTCCCCAGACTACGCCCTCAATTTCCTCAGCTTCCCTTCCCATTGACATCACCCCAATTTACTCCGTTTCATTTGCCCCATCCCCACAAACAGCGTTTGTATACATATTTATATATCTATAATTCTATTCATTTATATTAATGCCTATTTACTTGTTTTGATGTGCATGTATTTACAATTCTATTCATTTATATTTATGTCTATTTACTTGTTTTGATGTCTGTCTCCCACCTTCTAGATTGTAATTCTGGTGTGGGCAGGGATTGTCTCTCTTTACTGCTGAATTGTGCTTTCCAAGTATTAAGTACAGTACTATGCCCCCTGTAAAAAATAATAACTATGGTTGAATGAATGAATAAGTGAGTGAACCGGATGGGACCACCTAAGTGCCTGAGTCGCTAGACTCAGAGGATTAATGCTCAGGTTGGCTTAGGGTGCAGAAAGTTGCAGACAGGTCCAGGACATTTTCAGGCTTTGACCGAGTAAGAGTCACAAGTGGCTTGGGGGCTGCATGGATTGGCACCTGGAGTTGTTTGAAGGGAGAAGAAAAACTAAGTCTCGGAATGGGACAGCGCTCAAAAGGATTGCGACTGAAGATGGATGTAGTGTGTAACCAGATTAGGACTCAGAGCGCTGTAATGCTAAGAACAAGAATTAAGGGTTCGGAAAAGCTGAAGGCTCTGACGCATTAGGATTGGAGAGCAGGTTTGAGGCAAGACAGATTAGAGTTGGGAGCAGTTATGGGCTGAGATTATTAGGGTTCTTAGGGTCCGAGGGAGTAGGCCTCAGAGCGGCCAGGAGGGGCAGTTAAACGGAGGCCTGATGCTTTTGGAGTGCAGAAGGAGCAGGGCCAAAAGCCATTTAGAGCTCAGAAGGATTGGTGCTCATGGCACGGTAGGGCTCCGAAGGATTGGTGGTCGAGGTCTTCTCTGTGCTTCCGAATCAGGATCAGGTCTCTTGAAGGATTTGGAGTCAAATGTGGCTTTGGACCCACCAGGGTCCAAACAACCTGGAGTTGTTTGAATGGAGAAGAAAAGCTAAGACAGAGGGCGGAGGGCACCCAGGGATTAGGACTGAGAGAAAATTCCACCTGAGCTGGAATTAGCTCCTTGAGCACGTTAGGGATCAATTGCTCCCACTCCCACGATTACCTCTATCATTTCTATGCACATGACAGCCCAAATCTGTATCTCCTCTTTTTTTCTTCCTCCCGCAACCTCCAGGTCACAACTCCTCCAGCGTTCAGGACATCCCCATTTGGATGTCCTCCCTCCATCTAAAATTCAACATGTCCAAGACAGAGCTCCTAATCTTCCCTCCTGGTCCATCTGACTCCTCTGATTAGACTGTGAGCTCGTCAGGGATTGTCTCTGTTGCCCAATAGTACATGCCAAGCACTTAGTACAGTGCTCTGCACATAGTAAGCGCTCAATAAACACGAATGAATGAATGAATGAATAAATGAATGAATGAATGAATGCATGATTGGGATTCAAGAGAGATGTAATGTGCCAAAGGATTCAGTATCGAAAAGATGTAGGGCTCAAAAGAACTGAGCAGCTCAAAAAGTGTAGCTTGAGGGTTGTGACACATATGGAGGCATAAGAATTTCTAGGCTCTGGCTCAGCAGGGCGGGGGCCCATTGTGATTTCTGGTCAGAAAGCTTGAGTCTAAAGCGGGGTGGAGGATTGATAATTGTTAGGTGTTGGCTTGATGAGAGCCCAGAGAAGCTTGGGGAACAGAAGAATTGCCCCACATGCAGATTTATGAAAATGAGATAGAGTTGGGCACCTGGGCGATAAGGCTTTGAGGTTATTGGGGGGTCAGAGACTCATGGGCCCTGAGAAGTAGAGAATTCTGATCTATTTGGGGTTCAAGCCAATTAAGACTCAGTGACTGCAGGTCTCAGAGATGTTGGGGAGGAAATGATTATGTTTCTGAAAACTCGGAGCCCAATTCCACGAGGACCCGGAAGGAGCAGGACTCTAGGTAGGGCTTACAGATCAATGCAGAAGGAGGGGTGACCGCTGATTGGGCCTCTGACTGATTAAGATTCTGAGCACTTGGAGGTTTCCAGAAGGTCAGTGCCAGAGGGATTAAGGTTCAGCAGGTTTAGAGATTGCTGCAGTTGAAAGGTCCAATAGATTTGAATGGAGCTACAAAGGGATGTCCATTTGCAAGTCTGTGTTTTTGTTTTTGTCTGTGTGTGTTTGTGTGTGTGTGAGTGTGTATGTGTGTCCCCGTAAGTATTTGTAGGTGACAGTGTGGGTTAAGAGCGGGTGGGATTTAGGATGTTGGGTTCAGAAAACAGTGGGCTTTCATTCATTCAATAGTATTTATTGAGCACTTACTATGTGCAGAACACTGTACTAAGCGCTTGGCAAGTACAAATCGGTAACAGACAGAGACAGCCCTTGCCCTTTGACGGGCTTACAGTCTAACCGTGGGAGACGGACAGACAAGAACAGTAGCGATAAATAGAATCAAGGGGATATACATCTCATTGAAACAATAGAGGGTTAAAGGATAGCTTGAATTAGGGCTCAGGAATATATAAAGACCCAGAACCATTACGCCTCTAATCATCAGGAGTCCGATTGTCTTATAACTGACAGAGATTAAGCCTCAGAGTCCCTTGAGGGCACACGAGGAGAACCTGGCCGAGAATAGCGATATTCTCAGAGAATCAGAGAATATCAGAGAATAGCTGAGAATAGCGATGGACGTCAAAGGATTATGACACAGAGTAAATTCTACCTGAGCCAAAATCAGGGCTTCGAGCACATTAGGACCAACTGAATTGGGACCTCCCAGAGGTAAGGGCTCACTCAGAAGGATTATCACTCAGGTGGGTTTAGGACTCAGAAGGCTAAGGGGAGGCTCAGGATATTTGGGGGCCTTGAAGGGTTAGGAGTTAAAAGGGGCTTGGGGGCCACCAGGAATAGCACCCACAGTTGTTTTAAGGGCATGGAAGAACAAAGACTTTAGGTGGTTTAGGGCTCAGAAAGAGTATGCCTGAAGCATACGCAGTGTGCAATTGGATTCAGACTCAGAGCAATATATACAGAGCAATATATACCTCAAAAAGAGAATTGTAGGTTTCAAGGGGTATAGGGCCCTGAAACATTAGGACTGAATGACAGGTTTGAGGCCTGGCAGATTAGTGTCGGTAGCAGTTTGGGGCTGAGATTATTAGGATTTTTTGGCCTCAGAGCGGCCTGGAGGGTCAGCCGAATCACAGTTTCAATACATTTGAGGTTCAAAAGGAGCAAGGTAAAGAGCCCTCAAAGGCTTAGAAGGATTAGAGCTCTGAGTGCTGACATTGATTGGACCACGTCGGCCTTTCCAGGCTTCTGAAACAGTATGAGGAGTCCTCTGATTAGCCTCCCCAAACTAATCCCCCTTTTCCTCAGCTGCTGCTTCTTTCTGGGTCACCATGACTCACTCTTTTTGCTCTCCCCCACCCCCTGCCCCCAACACATAAATTTATAGGTAAAAACCTATAATTCTATTTAGATGTCTGCATCCTCCACTTTCGACTGTAATCGCACTGTGAATTAGGATAGTTTCTCTTTATTGCTGTATTGTACTTAGCAAGCACTAGCGCAGTGCTCCGCACTGCTCTACAACCATGGTCAGAGATTTGATCCTTCTATTGGATGCAGCTGGGTGGGGCTCCAGGAGGATTTAGGGAACACTCAGAGTCAATTGAGGGGTCCAGAGGATTAGGGACATAGAGGGTTTTGCATGCTGAGCATCTTAGGGATGAGAATTTAGATTATTTTAGAGATTAGATTACAGATTAGAGTCAGTAGGAGTTTTGGGCTCAGATTATTAGGATTCTTTGGACTCCGAGGGGGTTAGCCATCAGAGCGACCTGGAGGGTCAGCCCAACCACAGTTTCGATACATTTGGGGTTCAAAAGGAGCAAGGTAAAAAGCCCTCTAGGACTCAGAAGGATTAGCACTCTGAGAGCTGTAGTGGCCAGAATGATTGGCCCTCACGGGCCTCTCCAGCCTTCTGAAACACGATGAGGACTAGACTGCCTTTTGGGCTCCGTAGGATTAAGCCTAAAGCCTGGGATCAGGGCTTGAGGGCAAATAGACTCAAATCTGTTTGAGGGCTCAGGTAGGATTAGCTCTCAGAACATGTTTAGGGTTCAGAGTGATTAGAGAGCTCAGAGTTTTTTAGGGCACTGAAGGATTTGGTCTCCAACTGGATTTATCCTCTGGAGCATGAGGGATCAAGGCTTCTAAAGGACACGGAATGACCATGGCCCAGAGAGAGGCAGGTCTCAGAAAGTGGTAACCTCGGTGAAGAGGTTGAAAGTCTGAGGGGACTAAGGGACAGACAGGTAGGGCCCAGAACAGCAGAGGGCAGAGAGTGAGCAGGGCTCCTAATAGTCTAGGTCTCAGAATGCTGGACAGGATAGAAGGAACATGCATTTCTTGTAATATGGTGTTGAAGATGTTTTTTGCGAATACCACGGATTGTCAGAAAAACAACCAAATGGATTTTGGAAGCAATTAAGCCAAAGTGGTCTTAGGTAGGCCAAATGACTCAAATTAGCATATTTTGAATCTATCATCAAGAAGACTAATTCTCTGGAGAAGACACTTATGGTAGGAAAAGGCTGGGGAGAATGTGGAAGAGGCAGACAAGCAGCTAGATGGGTGGAGACCATAACAACGATAACTAGCGAAAAGGTAGGCAGTTTCTGGATTATGGCAGAGGACAGGATGTTCTGGAGAAAGTATACTCGTGGAGTCGCTATGAATCAGAAAGGATTCCACGGCCCTAAATAATAATGATAAGGAGAGCTTAGTTCCAACAGTTGGTAGAGGATCCAACATTCTGTCAGGCTCAGGTGGATTATGGCTCAGAGTGTTTTTTAGGGCACTGGAGAGCCATGGCTCAGGGTAGGTTTAGGTTTCTGAAGGAAAGAAACATAGAGAGTTTGTTACTCTGAGAGGCTTAGAGATCAGAAAATCTGGTGCTGAGAGACCTCCATTTGGGTCTCAGGTTTCTAAGAACTCAAAGTTTGGTGTTGACAGGGCAGTAAAGGGGTTCGAACAACGAGAATGCAGAGCGACTGGGGGCAACCTTCCGAAGGAGTAGGGCCTAAAGCAGGACGGGACTGATAGAATGGGGGAGAAGAGCTAACAGCACCTGAGCAGAACAGGTGCCTCAAGCAAGTGAGGGTTCAAAAGAATTATAATGCCGAGTGGGGAGGGGCTCAGAAGGATTAGGACTCCTTTGGATAGAAGTTCTCCAGAAGGCTCAGGATGAAGAGCACTTTATGAGATATGGGGGCCTAAGATCAAAGTGGTTCAAAGACCCCAGAGTTTAAGCCCCAGAGCAGTTTCAGGGGAGCCAAAAGGATCCTGACTAATCATGGTTTAGGGACAAGATAGACTGGAATTCAAGAAAGATGCAGTGTACTGAAGCACTGAGAATCGGAGTGATGTAATACTCAGAAGAACTATGCAGCTTAGCACAGTTCGAGGCGGCAACTGCTGTGAAGGAACAAGAAATCCCAGGTTCTGAACTCTGCAGGACTGAGGCCCCATGTGATTTTTGGTCTAAAAGATTGAGTCCTAAGCGAAGTTGAGGGTTGAGAATTGGTTAAGTGACTGCTGGATGAGGGACCACAGCGGGTTGGGTTGCCGAAGAATTGCAACCCATGAGTGGGTTAGGTGTGAGAGACAGTTGGACTCCCTGGGTTGTGAATGCACTGAGGGTTTTATCACTATCATTATTAAGCGCTGTCAAGTCATTTCCAATTCACGGCAACTCCATGGATGTACTTTCTCCAGAACGTCCTGTCTTCTGCCACAGTCCACAACCTTTCCTAATGGTTCTTCCACTATCGGGTCAGAAACACGCGGGCTCTGAGAAGCTGAGAATTGCAAGTGATTTGGGGTTGAGGCCAATTAGGACTCAGAGATGTTAGATCTCAATGTTGTTGGGGAAGAATTTATTAGGATTTGGAGAGAACTGGGGCTTAAGAAGACTCGGGATCTGATTCCCCAAGGCCCAGAAGAAGCAGGGCCCTTGAGGAGTTTCAGAGCTTCAAGCAGTAGGAGGCATTAGCACTGTTTAGGGCTCAGACAAATTCAGATTTGGAGCACCCGGAAGGCTCTGAAGAGTCAGTACGCATGGAGATTAAGGGTTTAGAAGGTTTAGAAATCAGTGCAGGCTGAGTGGATGAAGAGATATGGTTTGAACAGAGGTGAGTGTGTGTTCGTAGGTGAGCGTGCGTATGAGTTTGTGTTTGTTTGTGTTTTGTAGTGTGAGTGTGTGCATGCATGCTTGTGCCTGCATTACTAAATGTATGTCCTTTACAATGCTGTAGGTTGCGGGCTGGAGGAAGAGAGGGCAGGAATTTAGGGTGTTGAGTTCAGAGTTGACTAGGGCTCAGGAGTGTTGGGGCTTAGATGATATCAGAGATTGGATGGATTCATATTCAGAGCATATTAAGTCCTCAGGAGGGCTGGGGAAAGATCAGAGATTAGGTGTTTAACGGTCCCAAAGACTTAATTCCAAGCGTGCTCAGAGGATTGATCCTTCTATAGGGCTCAACCGGGTGAGGGCTCCAAGAGGGGTAGTACAAACCCAGAGTTGTTTGAGGGCTCCAAATGATTAGGGACACAGTGGGTTTCACATGCTCAGCTTCTTAGGAATGAAAACCCTTGGGACTCAGAGAGGGCTGTTGTACAGATCGAATTAGGGCACAGGCTTATTAGGGCTCAAAGATGTTTAAGAACCCAGAGTCGTTAGACCTCTAACTTTCAAGAGCCTGATAGCCTCAGAGCTCAGTGGGAATAGGCCTCAGAGCTCCTCAAGGGCACAGAAGGAGAACAGGACCCAGAGCAGCAGAGTGGGCCAAAGGATTAGGATTCTAGGTGATAACAAGGAGAACAACGATAACAACAATAATGGAAGAACCATTAGAGTGTTTGACAATCATAATGGAGGACATGACGTTTTGAAGACAGTATACCCGTTGGGTCATCGTGCATCGCAAAGGACTCGACGGCACTTAATAATATTGATAATGAAAATCTTGTTCCAGTATTTGGTAGATGACCCAACGTTGTGTCAGGTTCAGCTGGATTCCAGTTCAGAGTGTTTCTTAAGGCTTGGAAGAGCCACGGCTCATTGTGGGCTTAGGGCTCAGAAGGATTGGGACAAGGTGAGTTGGCTATTCAGAGAGGCTTAGGGCTCAGGAAATCTAGGGCTCAGAGAGATCCATTTGGGGCTCAGGTGTCTGAGTACTTGTGGGACTCAGCTAGGGGAAGGGGCTCAAACGACAAGAATGCAGAGCCATCGAGGGCATCTACCAAAGGAGGAGGTCCCAAAGCAGACCAGGGCCCAGAAAGATGAGGAATCAGTGCAAAGAGCACCTGAGCAAAAAGGGCGCCTTGAGCGATTTTGTAGGAAATGATACCCCTGGGGCACAGTAGCACCAGGATTCCAGGGGACTTATAAGGCTTTTTTTAAGCAGTAAGAGGGATGAGCACTGTTTAGGGCTCAGACTGATTCAGGTTCAGAGTACTTGAAAGGCTCCAAAGGGTCAGTATCCAAGGCAGTTAAGGGCTCAGAAGTTCATTCAATTCATTCATTAGTATTTATTGAGCGCTTACTATGTGCAGAGCACTGTGCTAAGTGCTTGGAATGAACAAGTCGGCAACAGATAGAGACAGTCCCTGCCGTTTGACGGGCTTACAGTCTAATCGGGGGAGATGGACAGACAAGAACAATGGCAATAAATAGAGTCAAGGAGAAGAACATCTCGTAAAAACAATGGCAACTAAGTAGAATCAAGGCGATGTATATTTCATTAACAAAATAAATAGGGTAATAAATATATACAGTTGAGCAGACAAGTACAGTGCTGAGGGGATGGGAAGGGAGAGGGGGAGGAGCAGAGGGAAATGGGGGAAAAGAGGGTTAAGCTGCAGAATGGTGAAGGGGTGGTGCTGGAGGGAGTAGAGGGAGAAGAGGAGCTCAGTCTGGGAAGGCCTCTTGGAGGAGGTGAGTTTCAAGTAGGGTTTTGAAGAGGGGAAGAGAATCAGTTTGGTGGAGGTGAGGAGGGAGGGTGTTTGAGGACCGCGGGAGGACGTGGCCCAGGGGTCAATGGCGGGATAGGCGAGACCGAGGGACGGTGAGGAGGTGGGCGGCGGAGGAGCGGAGCATGCGGGGTTGGCGGTAGAAAGAGAGAAGGGAGAAGAGGTAGGAAGGGGCAAGGTGATGTAGAGCCTTGAAGCCTAGAGTGAGGAGTTTTTGTTTGGAGCGGAGCTTGATAGGCAACCACTGGAGTTGTTTAAGAAGGGGAGTGACATGTCCAGATTGTTTCTGCAGGAAGATGAGTGGGGCAGTGGAGTGAAGAATAGACTGGAGCGGGACGAGAGAGGAGGAAGGGAAATCAGAGAGAAGGCTGACACAGTAGTCTAGCCGGGATATAATGAGAGCCTGTAGCAGTAAGGTAGCCGTTTGGGTGGAGAGGAAAGGGCGGATCTTGACGATACTGTAAAGGTGAAATTGGCAGGTCTTGGTAACGGATAGGATGTGTGGGGTGAACGAGAGAGACGAGTCAAGGATGACACCGAGATTGCAGGCCTGAGAGACAGGAAGGATGGTCGTGTCATCCACGGTGATAGGGAAGTCTGGGAGAGGACCGGGTTTGGGAGGGAAGATGAGGAGCTCAGTCTTGCTCATGTTGAGTTTTAGGTGGCGGGCCTACAACCAGGTGGAGACATCCTGGAGGCAGGAGGAGATGCGAGCCTGAAGGGATGGGGAGATGACAGGGACGGAGATGTAGATCTGCGTGTCATCTGTGTAGAGATGGTAGTCAAAGCCGTGAGAGCGAATGAGTTCACCGAGGGAGTGAGTGTAAATGGAGAACAGAAGAGGGCCAAGAACTGACCCTTGAGGAACTCCAACACTGGTGCAGCTGAATGGTCCAAACAACTTGTTTTGAATAAAGATTAGTGTGTGGGCGTGTCCTTGTGTGTGGGTGTGTGTGAGAGTGGGAGAGAGTGTGTGTGTGTGTGTGTGTGTGTGTGTGTTTATGTGTCTATTCCTGTCGTAGATGGAAAGTTATGGGAAGAGCAGGTGGGAGTTAGGGCATTTGGTTCAGAGTTCTGTACAGGTTAGAAACGTTGGGGCTCAGAGCTGAGCCAAAGGTCGGTTGGATTAGGAGTCAGAGTACTTAAAGGTCCAGGAGGATTGATGCTCACAGCACTTAATGGAGAGCTGCGGAAGGCTCAGGGATTGGATTTTTAATGGTCCCCAAAGACTTGGTTCCAGACGTGGTAAGTGGGTTCATCCTCCCGTAGAGCTCAGCCGGGGTAAGGCTCTGAGCAGATGAGGGCACACTCAGAATCGGTTGAGTGGTACAACAAACTTGGGACACGGTGAGATTCATATGCTGAGAGTCTTAGGAATGAGAACCACTGATGCTCAGAGAAAGCTAGAGCACAGAGTAAATTAGAGTTCTGGCCTATTAGGTCTCAGAGATGTTTAAGGACCCCGAGCTATGTGGCCTCAAAGCATCAGGAGTCCGACTGTCTTAGAGCTCAGTAAGATTATGCCTCAGAGCCCCTCAGAGGCACGGAAGGAGAACGGGACCCAGAGCGGTGGAAGGCATCAAATGATTAGGACTCAGAGAGAATTCTACCTGGGCCAAAATCATGGTCTCAAGCACATTTGTGTTCATTGCCTCTTACTCCATCCTAATCGTCCTTGACCTCTCAGTGGCCTTTGACACTGTGGACGATCCCCTTCTCAACAACTCGTTATCCAACCTTGGCTTCAGTGACTCTGTCCTCTCCTGGTTTTCCTCTTATCTTTCTGGACATTCATTCTCAGTCTCCTGTGCAGGCCCCTCTTCCCACTCCCAACCTCTAACTGTAAGCGTTCTCATGGGTAGGTTCCTGGTCCTCTTCTGTTCTCCATTTACACTCGGTCCCTGGGAGAACTCAATTACTCCCAAGGCTTCAACTATCATCTCTACGTGGATGACACTTCAATCTACATCTCCTCCCCTGTTTTCTCTACCTCTCTCTGGGTTCGCATCTCCTTCTAACGAAAGGATATCTCTACTTGGATGTCCTCCCATGACTTCAAACTCAACATGTCCAAGACAGAGCTCATTATCTTCCCTTCCAAACCCTCTTCTCTTCCTGTCTTTCTCGTTACTGTGGTTGGCACTACCAACCTTAGCGTCTCACAAGCCCGCAACCTTGGTGTTATCCTTGACTTGCTCTCTCATTCACCCCACATATCCAATCCGTCACCAGAGCCTGCCGATCTCACCATTACAACCTAGCCAAAATCAGCCCTTTTCTCTCCATTCAAACCGCTACCGTTTAGTGCAGTCACCCATCCTACCCCGATTGAATTACTACATCACCTCCTTTAAGACCTCCAACCTCAGGCCTCTCCCCACTGCAGTCCGTACTGCATTCTACTATCCAGATGATCTTTCTAGAAGAAACCTTCGGGACATGTCACTCCTCTCCTCAAAAATCTCCAGTGGTTACCCAACAACCTCCATATCAAACAAAAACTCCTGACTACCATCATCAAAGATCACCGTCATGTTGCCCCTCCTTTCCTCATGTCCCTTCTCTCCTTCCACATCCGAGCTTGCACACTGTGCTCCTCTGGTGTTGACCTTCTCACTTGTGCCTCATTCTCACCTGTCCTGCCGTTGAACCCTGACCCATGTTCTACCTCTGGCCTGGAACGCCCTCCGTCCTCAAATATGTCAAACAATCACCCTCCAACTCCTAGGGGTTGGCTTGATGAGGGCCCAGAGGGGCTTGGGGGTGCTGAAGATTTGCCCCGTGAGTGGATTATGTAAATGAGATAGAGGCGGGCAACTGGGAGATAAGTGCTTTGAGGGCCTTGGGTGGTCAGAGACCCTGGGGCCCAGAGAAGTAGAAAATTCTGAGCTATTTGGGGTCCAGGACAATTAGGACTCAGAGATCGTAGGTCTCAGAGATGTTGAGGAGGAAATGATTAGGTTTCCAAAGAATCGGGGCCTGATTCCATGAGGGTTCAGAAGGAGCAGGACTCTAGGTAAGTTTTATGGCTCAAAGCAGAAGAAGGGCTGAGCACTGTTTAGGGCTAAGACTGATTCAGATTCTGAGCATTTGGAGGTCTCTGGAGGGTCAGTGCTGGAAGCAGATAAGGGCTCAGAAGGTTTAGAGATTGGTGTGGTTGAAAGGTCCAAAAGATTTGAACAGAGCTATGTATGTCTGTTTGCCAGGCTGTGTTTATGTGTTTGCTAGTGTCTGTGTGAGTGTGTTTGTGTGAGCTTCTGTGTATGTGCGTGCCTCCATACATATTTGTGGGTGCCAGGGTCAAGGAAGAGCAGGTGCAAGGTAGGGCGTCGGATTCAGAGTTGCCTGGGGTTCAAGTGTTGAGGCCCCGAGCACTAGCAGGGTCATATGGATTCTGGCTCAGAACACTTAAAGGCTCAGGAGGATTTATGATCACAGCAGTTCAGCGCCTAAAGAGTGCTTGACGCTTAGAACACCATTTAGAACATAGTAAGTGCTACACAAATACCATAATTATTATTAATGGAGGGTTGGGGAAGGCTCAGGGATTGGGGCTTGAACCGTCCCCAGTGATTTAGTGGGGAACCATCCTGCCGTTCATACAAGCCAGGGGGCTCCTCCTCCTCCTCCCTGCACAAATCTGTAGGTGGCAGGTTGAGGGAAGAGCAAGTACGTATGTTTCAAACCTGACTCCGCTCTCTCATTCACCCCAAATATCCAATCTGCTGTGTGCCTTAAGGATGTCAACTGTTGGGATTCAGAGAGGGTTGGAGGAAAGATCAAATTAGGGCTCAGGCCTGTTAGGGCTCAGAGATGTTTTAGGACCCAGAGCCGTTAGACCTCTAGCTGTCGGGATTCTAATTGCATCAGAGCGCGGTGGGTTTGGGCCTCACAGCCCCTGGAAGACACAGAAGGAGAACTGGGCCCACAGCGGTGGAGGATGACAGGTGATTAAGACTTGGTGTGAATTCCTCCTGAGCCCAAAATCGGGGACTGGAGCACATTAGGGTCCAATCAAATCCGGATGGCCCAGCGACTCAGGTCAAAGAAGGATTAGCACTGAGGTTGGTTTAGGGCACAGAAAGCTAACAGGAGGCCCAGGGCATTGGGGGCTCTCAAGGATTAGGAGTCCAAAGCAGGTTGGGGGCCACCTGCAGTAGCACCTGGAGTTGTTTTAAGGGAGCGGAAGAAGTTAGACTCAGAGCGGGTTTGGGCTCCAAAGGATCACAACTGAAGAGAGATGCAGTGTGCAGCCAGTTTAGGATTCAGAGTGCTGGAGAGCTCAGAATGAGATTTTGGGATTTCAAGCAGTTGAGGGCAAGGAAGCATTAGGACTGGGCAGCAAGTTTGAGGCCAACACATTGGGAGCAGGAGCAATTTTGGGCTGAGATTAGTAGGAGTCTTAAGACTCTGAGGGCTTAGGCCTCAGAGCGGCATAGTGGATCAGCCCAATCAGAGGTCCAGTGAGTTTGGGGTTTGGAGAGCAAGTTGAGAAGCAGCGTGGCTCAGTGGAAAGAGCAAGGGCTTTGGAGTCAGAGGTCATGGGTTCGAATCCCAGCTCGGCCACTTGTCAGCTGTGTGACTTAGGGCAAGTCACTTAACTTCTCGGTGCCTCAGTTCCCTCATCTGTAAAATGGGGATTAAGACTGTGAGCCCCACGTGGGACAACCTGATTCCCCTGTGTCTACCCCAGCACTTAGAACAGTGCTCGGCACATAGTAAGCGCTTAACAAATACCAACATTATTATTATTAGAGAGTGAGGCCAATAGCCGTTCAGGGCTCAGAAGGATTTCTGCTCAGGGCATTGAATGGCTCAGAAAGACTGGTGCTTGAGAGCCTCTCTGGGTCTCCGAATGAGGATCAGGACTGAGGCCCCTTTTCAGACTCCGGATGATTAGGACCAAACCACGGGATCAGGACCCTACGGCAAGTAGACTCAAATCCACCTGAGGGCTCAGTTAAGAGAGCCCTCAGAACACCTTAAAGATCAGAGTAAATACAGAGTTCAGAGAGGTTTAGGGTTCTGAAGGATTTGGGCTGCAAGTGGATTTATCCTCAGGAAGGCGAAGGCTCAGGATGTCTGAAGCACATAGAACAATCTGGGCCCAGAGCATGGCAGGGTCTGAAAGCAGTAACCTCTGCAGAGAGAGGTTGAAAGCCAGAGCAGACTAAGGCTCAGACAGATAGAGCTCAGAGCGGCAGAGGTCAGAGAGCCATCAGAGCTCACTGTGCTGTGGATCTCAAAAGGAGGAGCCCCCGCAGAGTGTGATGGGGCTCAGAAGGATGAGGCCTTGGCCCAGTTTCAGGGTTGGCAGGGGTTAAAATGAAGATTGAGGATTCCGAGTGTCTTCCTAGGGCTCAGAACAGTTAAAGTCACGCAGAGAGGTGAGCCTGCCACTTGGAATCAGGACCAGAAGGACAAGGGCTCAGAGCGGGTCAGGGCCAGGAAGGATTATGGCCAAGTGTTGTTTAGGGTTTGGGGAAATTCAGAGTTTGGGCTAATGAGGGCTCCAAATGACTGGGGCTTAGGGTGGTTTGGGGGCTCAGATGAATTAAGGCTCAGGGCAGCTGTCAGGGGTCAGATCAATTCAGATTCTGAGCACTACAAGCCTCAGGAGGATTCATGGTCCCAGCAGCTAACGAAAGACTGTGGAGGATTAGGGGTCCGGGTGGTTATTAACAGTCCCCAAAGACAATTATCATACAGTTTCCCTGATCTCACAGTTATGTGTATAGGGGTTTGAATGAATGAATGTGTGTGTGTGTGTGTGTGTGCTCTGTGTGTGTGTGCGTGTATGTGCTTGTGTGTCCCTGCACAAATCTGTAGGTGGCAGGTTGAGGGAAGAGCATGCGGGAGTTAGACTGTTGGGTTCAAAGTTGTGTAGGGCTCAGAATCCTTGGATCTCAGAGGGATGTTAGATGTCACAAAAATTCAGATTCAGAGAATTCACAGGCTCAGGAGGGTTCGGGCTCACAACAGTTAATGGAGAGCTGGGCAAGGCTAAGGATTTGGGTGTTTAACAGTCTCCAAAATCATGGTTCCTGACAGTTAGTTGTGTAGAACTCAGTCGGGTTAGGGCTCCAATCAGAAATGGACCCACTCAAAGTTTGTTGAAGGCTCCAAAGGATTGGGATCCCAGTGAGTTTCACAGACTGAACATCTTAGGGAGGAGAATTGTTGGGGCTTAGAGAGGCTGGAGCTCAGATCAAAATAATGCTTGGACCTACTGGGGCCCAGAGATGTTGTAGGGCCCAGAGCTGTTAGGTCTCCAACTGTAAGCAGTCTGACTACCTTAGAATTCAGTGGGATTATGCCGCGGAGTCACTCGAGGGCAGCGAAGGAGAACTGGGCCTAGAGCCATGGAGGGCACCCAAAGGCTGAGGGCTCTGGGCCTCTGAGGGGCATGGAACCATCATGGTCCAGAGTGTGGCAGGGCTCCAAATGTGGTAACCTCATTGGAGAGATGTTGAAAGTCAGCGGGGTCCAGCTCAGGCAGTTGGGGCCAGGAGCAGTGTAGGGCAGAGAGCAATCAGAGCCCAGAGAGTTCTTCGGCTCAGAGGAGCGGGATTGAATGATGAGAATGTAAAGCTTTCGCGGGCACCTCCTGAAGGAGTAGGACCTGAAGCATACTGGGGCCAAGAGGATGGGTGAGCAGAACCAGTGGCAGGTGAGCAGAACAGGAACTCTGAGAAAGTGAGGGTTCCAATTAATGAGGTTGCTGAGCAGCTGGGGGTTCAGAAAGATTAAAACTCGTTTGGATAAAAGTTCTCCCAAAGGTTCTGGGTGAAGAGCACTTTGTGGGATAGGATGAGTTGGGATTCAAAGTCCCAGAGTGGTTTTGAGGGAGTCAAAAAGATCAGACCTCAAAGCAGTTTAGAGCCCAGTTGGATTGGGCTCAGATTCCGCTGCCTTCTGAGTCACCTCAACTAATTCCCTTTGCTCTTACTCCCATTACCCCACAGTCCTTACATGTGTAATAATGTTAGTATTTGTGAAGCACTTACTATGTGCAGAGCACTGTTTTAAGCGCTGGGGTAGACACAGGGGAATCAGGTTGTCCCACGTGGGGCTCACAGTCTTAATCCCCATTTTACAGTTGAGGGAACTGAGGCACCGAGAAGTTAAGTGACTTGCCCACAGTCACACAGCTGACAAGTGGCAGAGCTGGGATTTGAACTCATGAATAGATATGTAAATATATATGTATATGTATATATGTATAAATCTATAATTCTATTTATTTATATTGATGTCTGTTCACTCGATTTGATGTCTGTCTCCACCCCACACCCCGTTTAGCCTGCAAACCGTTTTTGGGCAGGGATTGTCTCTCTTCATTGCTTTTTTGTCTTTACCAAGACTTAGTACAGTGCTTTGCAAACTGAAAGTGCTCGATCAATACGATTGCATGAATGAATGAATGAATAAATAATGATTTCAGGATTTGGGGTTCAGGCCAATCAGGACTCAGATATCTTAGATCTCAGAGATGTTTGGGAGGAAACAAAATTCAAAGCGAATTAGGACTCAGGAAGATATGGATTCCGATTCCACAATGGCCCAGAAGGAGGAAGGCAACTGGAAATTTTGAGGGCTCAAGGCACTAGGAGGAGTGAACTCTGTTTATTTAGGACTCAGAGAGCTATAGATTCAGAGCACTTGGCGGTATCCAAAGGGTGAGGACGCATGGCAGTTAAGGGCTCAGAAAATTAGGAATTGGTGTGGTTGAATGGACCAAAAGATTTGAACAGGGGCGTATGTGAGTATGTATGTGCTCAGAAGTATGTGATTGATTCTGTGGGTGTGTGCGCACCTGTGTATGTGTGAGAGAGTGTGTGTCTGTGGGTATGCACATGAGTGTGTGTGTGTCTGTGTGTGTGCGGTTGTGTGTGTCTTTGTGTGTATGTGTGTGTGTAGGTAGGTCTGTAGATGACAGGGTTGAAGATAGGGCATTGGATTCAGAGTTGTCGACTGCTCAAAATCAATGAGGCTCGGAGCTGTGTCAAGGGTCAGACAGACTCATTTGGATTCAGAGCATTTGAAAGGCACAGGAGGATTCATGCTCACAGCAGTTTATGGAGGGCTGGGGAAGGCTAAGAATTTGGGTGTTTCATGGTCTCCAAAGACTTACTTCCAACCATATCCAAAGGATTGATCCTTCTCTAGGGTTCAGTTGGATTAGGGCTCCAAGCGGAGGCAGGCACCCTCAAAGTTGCTTGAGGGTTCCAAAGGATGAATTTCACATGCTGAGAATTTCCCGCTGTGAATTTCATAGGCTGAGTGTCTTAGAGATGAGAACCACTGGGGCTCAGAGAGGACTGGAGGACAGAATGTATGACTGAACTCCTCATCTTCCCTGCCAAGCCCGGTCCTCTCCCAGACTTCCCTATTACCATGGATGGCACGACCATCCTTCCCGTCTCTCAGACCCGCAATCTCGGTGTCATCTTTGACTCGTCCCTCTTGTTCACCCCACACATCCTATCCGTTACCAAGACCTGCGAGTTTCACCTTTACAATATCGCCAAGATCCGCCCTTTCCTCTCCACCCAAATGGCTACCTTACTGCTACAGGCTTTTGTTATATCCCGGCTACACTATTGTGTCAGCCATCTCTCTGATCTTCCTTCCTCCTCTCTCGCTCTGCTCCAGTCTATTCTTCACTCCGCTGCCCGGCTCATCTTCCTGCAGAAACGATCCGGGCATGTCACTCCCCTTCTTAAACACCTCCAGTGATCGCCTATCAACCTCCGCTCCAAACAAAAGCTCCTCACTCTAGGCTTCAAGGCTCTCCGTCACCTTGCCCCTTCCTACCTATTCTCCCTTCTCTCTTTCCACTGCCCACCCGCACGCTCCGCTCCTCTGCCGCCCACCTCCTCACCGTCCCTTGGTCTCGCCTATCTCGCCGTCGACCCCTAGGCCACATCCTCCCACGGTCCTGGAATGCTCTCCCTCTTCACCTCTGCCAAAGTAAATCTCTTCCCCTCTTCTAAACCCTACTTAAAACTCACCTCCTCGAAGAGGTCTTCCCAGACTGAGCTCCCCTTCTCCTTCTAATCGCTCTACCATCCCCCACCCTTCACCTCTGCAGCTAAACCCTCTTTTCCCCCCATTTCCCTCTGCCTCTCCCCCTCTCCCTTCCCATCCCCTCAGCACTGTACTCGTCTGCTCAAATGTATATATTTTCATTACCGTATTTACTTTGTAATGAAATGTACATTGCCTTGATTCTATTTAGTTGTCATTGTATTTACAAGATGTTCTTTCCCTTGACTCTATTTACTGCCATTGTTCTTGTCTGCCTGTCTGCCCCCGATTAGACTGTAAGCCCATCAAACAGCAGGGACTGTCTCTATCTGTTGCCGATGTGTTCATTCCAAGCACTTAGTGCAGTGCTCTGCACATAGTAAGCGCTCAATAAATACTATTGAATGAATGAATGAATGAATGAATGAATGTATTAGGGCTCAGGCCTATCAGGGCCCATAGATGTTGAAGGGTTCAGAGCCATTAGGCCTCCAACTATCAGGAGTCTGATTGATTTATAGTTCAGAGAAATTACTGCTCAGAGTCACTCGAGAGAACTGAAAGAGAACAGGACTAAGAGCCACGGAGGGAACCTAAGGACTAAGACTCAGAACCAATGCTAGCTGAGCCACAATCAGGGCCTCAAACACTTTAGGCTTCAATCACATTGGGAACACCAGTGGTTAAAGGCTCAGAAGGATTAACACTAAGGTTGTTTTAAGGTACAGAAGGCTATGAGGAGGGCCGAGGACATATAGGGGCTATGATGGATTAGGAGTCAAAAGTGTCTTGGGGACCAAAAGGAGTTGCTCCCGCATTTGTTTGAAGGGTGTGGAAGAACAAAGACTTGAGACTGAGTTAGAGCTCAAAAGGTTTGCGACTAAAGAGAGATGCAATGTGCAACTAGATTAGGACTTAGAAGGCTGGAGTACTCACTGTGAAAATTAGGGGTTTCAAGAGATCTTGGGATCCAAAGATTTTGGACTGGGAGCAAGTTCGAATCCAGAGGGACTAGGACCGGGTGCAGTTTGGGGCTGAGATTATTAGGATTCTTGGGACTCTGAGGGGTTAGGCCTCAGAGTAGCCTGGAAAGGCAGCCACATGGGAGATCCGAAGCTTTTAGGGCTCAGAGGGGAGCAGGGTCCACAGCCATTTAGGGCTCAGAAGGATTAGTGCTCAGGGCATAGCAGGGCTCAGAAGGATTGGTGCTCGTGGGTCTCTGCGGGATTCCACATCAGGATCAGGACTTGGAAGGAATAGGAGTTGGTAGTGGCTTGGGGCCAGAAAGGATTGACCACCAGAGTTGTTTGAAATGAGAAGAAAAGCTGAGATGAGGGCGGAGGGCACCAAAGGATTAGGACTCACAGTGAATTACCCCTGAGCCAGAATTAGGACCTTGAACACAATAAGGTTCAATCAGTTCTGCTGCCACTAATTCAACTATGCATCTCTATGCGGAAGACTCCCAAATCTGTATCTCCTCCCCTGTTCTCTCTCCCTCCCGCCAACCTCGTATCTTCTCCTGCCTTTCGAACACCTCCACTTGGTTGTCCTCCTGCCCCCTTAAAACTCAATATGTCCAAGACAGAGCTCTTGTTTTCTCACCCATACCCTGTCCACTCCCTGACTTTCCTATCAAGAGGGATGGCACAGAAAATCTTTCCCATCACACAAGCCTGAAACCTTGATGTCATCTTCGACTCAGATCTCTCATTCACCCCACATATCCAATCCGTCACCAGAGCCTGCCGGTCTCACCTGCAAAACATCACCGAGATTTGCCTTTTCCTCTCCACTGAAACACCTACCATGTTAGTGTAATCACTCATCCTATTCCAACTGGATTAGTCCTTCAGCCTCCTCTCTGACCTCCCAAGCTCCTTTCTCCGCCCACTTCAGTCCATACTTCTCTCCACTGCCTGGATTATCATTCCACAAAATCATTCGGGACCATGTCACCCTTCTCCTCAAAAATCTCCAGAGGTTGTCTATCAACCTCCGGATCAAACAAAAAAGCCTCACTATTGGCTTTAAAGCTCTCCATTCCCTTGCCCGTTCTGATCTCCCCTTACATCTCTCCATCTACCTCACTGCCCACTCACTCGACTCCTCTGGGGCTAACCATCTCACTCTGCCCTGATCACGCTGGTCCCATCACCTATCCCTGGTCCATTTCCTATCTCTAGACTGGAACCCCCTCCCTCCTCAAATCTGCCAACATCACTCTTCCCCCGATCAAAGCACTACGAAAGGAAAAGCTCCTCCCTGGGGCCTTCCCAGACTAAGACCCCTTTTCTACAGCTCCCATATGAGGGTACAGCCGCTTCCACTCCCCCGGTTTCAACTATCATCTCTATGGAGATGACATCCAAATCTACAACTCCTCCTCTGTTCTGACTTCCACCCTCCAGGCTCACATCTCTTCCTGGCTTCAGGACCCCTCCACTTGGATGTCCTTCCACCCCCTAAAGCCCAAGTTGTCCAAGACACAGCCCCTTAGGATCCTTCCCAAACTCTGTCCTCTCCCAAACTTTTCCAACCCTGTGTGGACGGCACAACCATTCTTCCTGTGACACACACCTACAACCTTGGGGTCATCCTTGACTCAGCTCTCTCCTTCCCCCCACATAACCAATCCACCAGCAAATCCTGCAAGTCTCACCTGCACAACATCACCAAGCTCCAACCTTTCCTCCAAGGATTACGCTCAGGGAATTGCAGGACTCGGAATGAATTCCATTAAATAAGGATCAGGATGAA
>NW_024396658.1:0-26225 GCF_004115215.2 Ornithorhynchus anatinus
CTGTGCTCCAGCCCTCTCTGAACCCCAACGGTTCTTATCCATAAAACACTCAGTGTGTAAAACTCACTGTGTCCCTAATCATTTGTAGCCCTCAACCGATTCCGAGTGTACCCTGATCTGCTGTGAGTCCTAACCTAGCTGTGACCTACAGAAGGATGAATCAAGGACAGAGGACCACATAACCCGTTTGGAACTAAGTCTTTGGGGATCTTCAAACACCCGATCCCTGTGTATTCTCCAGCACTCCTTAGCCTTTCAGTGCTCTGAATCTGAATCCATCCAACTCCTGACACCCACCTAAGTCCCAACGTCTGAGCCCGGCATAACTCTGTACCCAACACCCAACTCCTGCCCATTCTTCCCCACCCTGCCACCCACAGACGCGTATGGGAACACACACGCACAGTCTCACACTTACACACAAGCTCACACACACACCTTCACGCACAGAAAGACACTCACCCCTATTTCAACCATATTTTTCAGCCCTTCAACTGCACTGACCACTAAACCTTCTGGGCCCTTATCTTTCATGGATACTGGCATTTCAGAGGCCTCCAATTGCTCTGAATCTAAATCCAGTATCAGCGCTCACCCCTCCTACTACTTTAAGGCCTAACACTCCCCTGGGGCCCTGCTCATTCTGAGCCCTCCTGGAATCAGACCCCAAGTCTTTCTGTGCCCCAGTTCACTCGAAATCCTAATTATTTCCTCCCCATTGTCTCTGAGACCTAACATCTCTGATAGCTAATTGGCCCCAAACCCAAATCGCTCACAGTTCTCAACTTCTCAGAGCACATGTTTCTGACTGAACCTGTCAGACCCTCAGAGCACTCATCTCTCAGGGTGTCTGACTCTTTATCAGACTTTACCGCTCACGGCGGGGGGGGCAATTCTTCAGCCCCCAAACCCCTATAGACCCTCATCTACTGGACGCCTAAGCAATTCTCAACCCTCAACCTCACTTAGGACTCAATCTGTTCAACAAAAAATTGTGCTGGGCCCCTGCCCACAGAGCCCAGAACCCACAACTCCTTGTGCCTCCACATCAGTCGCAGTTCTCAAACTGCTCTGAGCTGCAAAGTTCTTCCGAACCATATGCCTCTCCGATGTTCAATCCTTTGGCACACTGCATCTCTCCTGGATCCTTTCAGCTCTCTTGAAACCACTTTGGGATTTAGAACGCTGGGGTCCTTGAACTGCTTTGAATCCTAACCCTTCACATCCCATAAAGTGCTCTTCAACCAGGGCCTTCTGGAGAACTTTTATCCATAGGAGTCACTCCTTCTGAGACCCCACCCAATCAGCTTCCTAATCCCTTTGAACCCCGCGTGCTTGATTTGCCCGTTCTGCTCAGCTACCACTGGTTCTACTCTCCCACCCTCTCCGTCCTGATTTGCTTTAGGCCCTACTCCTTTGGAAGGTACCCTCAGTGGCTCGGTGTTCTCGCTCTTCAAGCTGCTTTCCTACCCTTGGTGCCAATACCAACCTTTGAGTGTTCAGAGACCTGAGACCCAAATGAAATCTCTCTGAGCCCCAGATTTCCTGATCCCTAAACTGCACAGGGTTGCAGACTCACTCTATCCCAATCCTTTGGAGCCCTAAACCAATCCTTAGCCCAGCCTCCCCATGACCTAAGAAACACTATGTGCTGGAATTCAGCCGAGCCTGATGGAATGTTTTATGCTCTACCAACTGTTGGAATGAAGTTCTCATTATCATTATTATTTAGGGCCACCGAGTCCTTTCTGATTCATATCCAATCCACGGAAATATTTTCTCCAAATGGTCCTGTCCTCTGCCGTAATCCATGACATTTCAAATTGTACGTCAGTTATGGATGTTATGGTTTCCACCCATCTAGCTGCTGGTCTGCCTCTTTCACATCTTCCCCGGATTTTTCCTACTGTTAGTGTCTTCTCCAGAGAATTAGTCCCTTGGAGGATGTGTTCAAAATATGCTAATCTAAATCAAGTCATTTGGCCTGTCAAAGATCATTTTGGCTTAGTTGGCTCCAAAATCCATTTGGTTGTTTTTCTGGCAATCCGTGGTATCCACAAAAGCCATCTCCATCACCTCATTTCACAGGAATCGATGTTCCTTCTATCCTGTTTTTTCCTCCATCAGGCATTCTTACTTATCACTTGGAAACACCATAGATTTGAAAATGTGGAATTTTGTGGCAATTCTTACCATAGCACATTTCCTGACATTTTCCAGGTTCTTCATAGTAAGTCTTCCTCATGTGAATCCTCGATGAGCTTCTTGACTACTTGTTCCTTTTCATTACTGAATGTCTATCCCAGGAGAGAAAAATTGTCAACTATTTCAATCTTCTCTCCATCCTCTACAAATACAGTAAGACTACCAGTTGTCATGATCTTTATTTTCTTGAAATTCAAATGGAGGCCCCACCATTTTCCTATTGCTTCTTAACTTTTCATACTAAGCTCTTCAAATCTTCACTTTCTGCTCATAGGGTCGTAGCATCAGCATAACCAAGAGCACAAACTCTGTATATGTCCTACAGTCCAGAGGTAGGACGTAGACCAGGTATAGGTGATGAGATGAGTGAGATTGAAGCACAGTGAGAAGGTTAGCACCAGAGGAGAGGAGTGAGCGGGCTGTGATGTAGAAGGAGAGAAGCAAGGGGACATAAGAATGGGAAAGGTAATGGAGAGCTTTAAAGCCAATAGTGAGAAGTTTTTGTTTGATCCGGAGGTTGATAGACAACCACTGGAGATTTTGGAGGAGGAGGGTGGCATGTCCAGAATGTTTCTGTAGAAAGATGATCCAGGCAGTGGAGAGAAATAGGGACTGAAGTGAGGAGAGGCAGGAGATTTTGAGGTCAAAGAGGAGGCTGAAGGAGTAATCCAGTTGGGATAGGATGAGTGACTGTAGTAACGGGGTAGTAGTTTGGATGGAGCGGAAAGGGTGGATCTTGACGATATGCACATGGGACTTGCATGCTTTGATGATGGATTGGATACGTGGGGTGATTGAGAGAGAGGAGTCAAGGATGACACCTAGGTTGCAGGCTTGTGCGATGAGAAGGATGGTTGTGTTGTCCATAGTGATGGGAAAGTCTGAGAGAGGACAGGGTTTGTGAGGGGTCAGAAGGAGCTCTGTCTTGGATATGTTGAGTTTAAGTGTGGAGGGAAGACATCTAAGTAGATTTGTTCCGAAGGCAGGAGGAGATGTGAGCCTGGAGGCAGGGCGGTCTGGAGACAGGGAGACAGGACAAGGGAGGAGAAATAGATTCGGGTGTCAACTGCATAGAGTTGGATAATTGAAGCTGCGGGAATGGAAGCGGTTGAACCTTAATGTGCTCAAGTTCCTAATTCCAGCTCAGGTGGAATTCACTCTGAGTCCTCATCCTTTGCCACCCTTCGCCTTCTGTCTTAGCTTTTCTTCTCCTTTCAAACAATTCCGGGTGTCAATCCTTGTGAACCCCAAGCCACATCTGACTTCTAATCCTTCAGAGTTCTCATCCTGATTCGGAAGCCTGTTGAGGACCTCATGCGCCAATCCTTCTAAGGCCTGCCATGCCCTGAGCCCCAATCCTCCTGAGCCTTAAATGGCTTTGGACCTTCCTCCTTCTGAGACCCTAAGGCATCTGACCTCTGATTCGGCTGCCACCCCCAGCAGCAATGAGGCCTAACCCCTGGGAACCCTAAGAGTCCTAATCACCTCAGTGTGAAACTGCTCCCTGTCCTAATCCATGTGGCCTCAAAACCTGCTCCTATCCCAAACCCAAAATTTTCCATGCTCTGATTTCAGGTCAGGTGAAATTGGTTATGAGAACTAATCTTCAGGTGCCCTCCAGAGAAACTCACATATACAGACATGCACTCACCTCTGTTCAAACCAAATCTCTTTGAACACTCAACCACAATGATCCCTAAACCTCTCAGTCCTCCTTAAGTGCTCACTCTTCAGAGCTCTCTAGAGCTACACAGTTCTTCCAAACCCCAAATCTCTCTGATGCACATTCCTCTCTCTGGAATCTCCATCCATCTGAGCCCTTGGTCCCATTCTGGGGCCTAATCCCAGGGCCCCTTTAACCACTTTGAATCCTAACTCTTCACATCCCACCTAGTGCTTTTCACCTGGATCCTTCTGGCAAACTTTTATCCAAAGGAATCTGAATCTTTCTCAGGCTCGTAACCACTCGGCGTCCTGATTCCTTTGCAACTCAGTGGCTCAAAGTGCTCCTTCTGTTCAGGTGCTATTTGCTCTTCTCTCCCATCCTTCTGGGCCCCAATCGGCTTTGGGCCCTTCCCCTTCAGTAGGTGTACTTAATGGCCCTGCATGTTCATCATTTGATTCTCACAGGTGTTGGGTCTCAGAGAGGTTGGGGAGGAAATAATTAGGATTTGGAGTGAATTGGGGCTCAGGAAGCCTTGGGGTATGATTCCAGGGGGGCTCAGAAGGAGCAGGACCTCCAGGGTGTTTGAGGGCTTAAAGTAGTAGGAGGGATGAGCGCTGATAACGGATTTGGATTCAGAGCACTTGGAGGCCTCCGAAGAGCCAGTAACATTAGAGGTTAAGGGCCCAGAAGGTTTAGGGGTCAGTGCAGTTGAGTGGCTGGAAAATTTGGTTTGAATAAAGGTGAGTGTGTGTCCGGGTGTGAGGGTGTGTGTTAGTTTGCGTGTGTGTGAGTGTGTGTGTCTGTATATGCATGTGTGCATGTGTGTTCCTGTACCTCTTTGTAGGTGGCAGGGTGGGCGAAGCATGGACAGGAGTTAGGGTGTTGGGTTCAGAGTTATGTAGGGCTCAGAAGCACTGGGACTTGGATCGGAGTCAGCAGTCGGATGGGTGTCAGGAGTCAGATGGATTCAGATTCAGTTCACTGAAAGGCTCAGGAGGGCTGGGGAATACTCAGGGATTGGGTGTTGATTGAAGGTCCCCAAAGACTTAGTTCCAACCGGGATCCTTTGTCCATGGTCCATGCTTCATTATTCTGTATGTCTCAGCTGCATTAGGGATCGGAGTAGAACAGGGCAGAATCGGAGTCAGTTGAGGGATACAAGCATTAGGGAGACAGTGAGTTTTGCACACTGTTTTATGGATGAGAACCGTTGGGGCTCAGAGAGGACTGGAGCACAGATTGAATTAGGGTTCAGACTTGCTAGGACCCAGAGATGTTTATGGTCAGAGAGCTGTTAGGTTAAATGTCCTAAAGATTCAAACAGAGGTGTGCATGTCTGTCCATTCCCAAGGCTGTGTGTATTTGTGTAATTATGTGTGTGTGGTGGCGGGGAAGGCATGGGTGGGTGGGTGGTTAGGTGTGGGCATACCTGTGGGCGGGTGTGTGTGTGTGTGTGTGTGTGTGTATGTGTCTCCTCGTACAATCAAATCTTTACGTGGCAGGGTTCAAGAACGGGGGCAGGAGTTAGGAGAATGGGTTCAGAATTCTGAAGGGCTCAGAAGCATTGGGGCTCGCAGTGGTGTCAGGGATTGTATGGATTCAGATTCAGAACACGTAGAGGCTCAGGAGGATTTATGTTCACAGCCATTAATGTTGGACTGTGGAAAGCTCAGGGATCGGGAGTTTAACGGTCTACAAAGACTTAGGTCTCACCATGATCAGATGACTGCTCCTTCTGTAAGGCGCAGAGAGGTCCATTAAGGACTCAGGTGCCTGAGGGTTCCGACTTAGGTGCTGGGATCCAGGACAGTAAGGAGGAGAATACAGAGCCAATGATGCCACCTTCCAAAGATGGAGGGCTTGAAGCAGATCGGGGCTGAGAGGAGGAGGGAGTAGAGCAATGGTACCTGAGTAGAATGGGTGCCTTGAGCAAGTGAGGGTTCAAAGGTATTAAGAGGCAGAATGGCTGGGAGATCAGATTGATTAGAACTCCAAAGGGTAAAAGTTTCCCAGAAGGCTCTAGGTGGAGAGCGCTTTTAGAGATGTGGAGGTTTAGGACTCAGAGCACTTTAAGGGCTCCAGGGATTAAGCCTCAATGGGGTTTGAAGGGGACCAAAAGGATGTGGCATTTTTGGGCCCAGAGGGATTGGGACTCCAGAGAGATGCAGTGTGTTGAAGGATTGAGCATCAGAAAAGTGTAGGGTTTGGAAGAGCAGCTTAGCACGTTGGCGGGTTGAGAGGGATATGGGGCACAACGATTTGAAGGCTCTGGGCTCAGCGGGACTCATGCCCTATACGATTTTGGTCCAAAGGTTTGAGTCCTAAGCGAGGTTGAGGGTTAGGAATTCTGCTGGTTGAGGGCTGAGAGCTGCTTGGGGCACCGTAGAATTGCCCTCCAAGGGCAGATTAGGTCTGAGAAAGAATAGTCACCACTGGGTGATGAGTGCTCTGAGGGTCTTGGTGGATCAGAAACACGTGGGCTCTGAAAACCTGATAATTACAAGTGATTTGGGGTTGGAACCTCTTGTAGCTCCTATGACTTCAAACACCATCTCCATGTGGATGACACCTAAATCTATATCTCTTCCCCTTTTCTCTCTCCCTCGCTCCAGGCTCACATCTCCTCCTGCCTTCAAAACACCTCTACTTAGATGTCCTCTGCCACCAAAAATTTAACAAGTCCAAGACAGACCTCCTTATGACCCCTCCCAAAACCCTGTCCTCTCAAACATTCCCATCACTGTGGAAGGCACAATCATCCTTCCTGTCTCAAAACCCCCCAGCTTTGGTGTCTTCCTTGACTCCACTCTCTCATTCACCCCACATATCCAATCTGTCACCAAATCCTCCTGGTCTCACCTTCACAACATCACATAGATCAACCCTTTCCTTTCTATCCAAACCACTACCACCTTAATATAATCATGTATCCTAGCCCAACAGGATTACTGCATCAGCCTCATTTCTGATCTCCCAACCTACTGCCTCTCCCCACTTCAGTCCATATTTCACTCCACTGCCTGGATCATCTTTCTACAGAAACGTTCAGGGCATGTCACCCCCCTCCTCCAAAATCTCTGGGTGGTTACATAGCAACCTCTGGATCAAACAAAAATGCCTCTCTATTAGCTTTAAAGCTCTTCTTCACCTTGCCCCTTCTAATGGACCTCTCTTCTACACTTCTCCAACCCAGCCAAAACTCTCCTCTCCTCTGGTGATAACCTTCTCACTGAGCCTCGATCTCTCCCATCTCATCGCCAACACCTGGAACACATCCTACCTCTGGCCTGAACACCATCCCTCCTCAAATGGACCAACAATCAGTCTTCCCCCCTTCATAGTCCTCCTGTAGGCACACTTCTTCAACTAGGCTCCAAAAACTCATCCCCCTTTTCCTCAGCTCTTTCTTATTTCTACGTCACCTCGACTCACTCCCTTTGCTCTCCCCCACCCCTTGCCCCACAGGACATATGTATATAGGTAGAAACCTATAATTCTATTTATTCATCTTCATGTCTGTTCACTTGTTTTGATGTCTGTCTCCTCCACTTTAGACTGTTAATCATGCTCTCGGCTGAGATTGTTTCTCTTCATTGCTGTATTGTACTTAGCAAGTAGTGGTAAAGTGCTCAACACTGCTCTGCAACTGTGGTCAGAGAATTGGTTCTTTACAGGGTACAGCCGGGTTAGGGCTCCAAGAGGATTAGGGTACACTCAGAGTTCATTGAGGACACCAGAGGATTAGGGACACAGTGGGTTTTGCACGGAGAGCAACTTAGGGACGAGAACTTCTGGGGTTCAGAGAGGGCTGGGGTATAGATCGAATTAGGGCTCAGGAATATATAAGGACCCAGAGCCATTAGGCCTCTAATCCTCAGGAACCCGATTGTCTTAGAACTGACAGAGATTAAGCCTCAGAGTTCCTCGAGGGAACAGGAGGAGAACCTGGCCGAGAGGGGCAATGGACATCAAAGGATTAGGACACAGAGTAAATTCCACCTGAGCCAAAATCAGGTTCTCAAGCACGTTAGGACCAACTGAACTGAGACCTCCCAGTGGTAAGGGCTCACTCAGAAGGATTATCACTCAGGTGGGTTTAGGACTCCGAAGGCTAAGGGGACACCCAGGGCATTTTGGGGCCCTGAAGGGTTAGGAGTCAAAAGTGGCTTGGGGGCCACCAGGAGTAACACCCACAGTTGTTTTAAAGGAATGGAAGAACTAAGACTTGGGATGGTTTAGGGCTCAGAAGGAGTGCACCAGAAGCAGATGCAGTGCACAGTTGGATTCAGACTCAGAGCAATATATACCTCAAAAGGAGAATTATAGGTTTCAAGGGGTATAGAGCCCTGAAACATTAGGACTGGTTAGCAGGTTTGAGGCCAGACAGATTAGAATCAGTAGGACCTTTGGGCTGAGATTATTAGGATTCTTTAGACTTCATGGGGGTTAGCCCTCAGAGCGGCCTGGAGGGTCAGCCCAATCACAGTTTCGATTCATCTAGGGTTCAAAAGGAGCAAGACAAAAAGCCCTCTAAGACTCAGAAGGATTAGCACTCTGAGTGCTGTAGGGGCCAGAATGATTGGCCCTCGAGGGCCTCTCCAGGCTGCTGAAACACGATGAGGACTAGGCTGCCTTTTGGACTCTGTAGGATTAGGCCTGAAGCCTGGGATCAGGGCTCGAGGGCAAATAGACTCAGATCTGTTTACGGGCTCAGGTAGAATTAGCTCTCAGAACACCCATAGGGCTCAGAGGGATTAGAGAGCTCAGAGTGTTTTAGGGCACCAAAGGCTTTCGTCTCCAAGAGGATTTATCCTCTGGCTGTGAGGGCTCAAGGCTTCTGAAAGGCATGGAATGATCATGGCCCAGAGAGTGGCAGGTCTCAGGAAGTGGTAACCTCGGTTAAGAGAGGTTGAAAGGCTGAGGGGTCTGAGGGGACTAAGGGACAGACAGGTAGGGCTCAGAACAGCATAGGGCAGAGAATGATCAGCACCCCTAGTAATCTAGGTCTCAGGAGGAGGAGCTCCCACAGAGCGGGCTGGGGCCCAGAAAGATCATGCCTTGGCCCACTTTGGGTGTGAGCAAGATCAAGGCATCTGACTGTTCTCGGGGCGGAGAAGAGGTCTGAGGGCTGAGAGTGTCTTCCTAGGGCTCAGGACAATTAAAGTCATGCAGAGAGGTGAGTCCACCCCTTGGATTTGGGGGTTAGGAAGACGAGGGCTCAGAGTAGTTTAGGACAACGAAGGATTAGGGCTGAGCATTGTTTAAGAGCCCCATGGAAATTCAGATTCTGGGCAAATGAGGGCTCAGACTGACTGGGGCTTAGAGTGCTTTGGGAGGCTCAGAAGAATTTGGGCTCAGGGCAGCTGTTAGGGGTTAGAGGAATTCAGATTCAGATCATTAAGAGGCTGAGGAGGATTCATGATCCCAGCAGCTAACAAAGAGCAGCAGAGGTTTAGGGGTCCAGGTGGTTATTAATGGTCCCCAAAGACAATCACTGGATAGTTTCCTTGATCTCACGGGCCAGAAAGGGACTGCTAAAAGTCATACAGCATTGCATGGAGACCAACATGGAACGGGAATTGTCCAGTGTTCAAGCTGGGTTGGGAAGGCAAGGGCTAGAGATGTGAAATATTACTGGTGATGTCTGTTGGATAGTTGAAAGCCCAAAGAGAATATCGGAAGGATGACAGGCTATGCTTTATTGATTAAGGTAAGGCCTTTGATTCTGTGCATCCCAATAAACTCTGGAGCACATTAAGGAAAGCAGGCTTAGTAGACCATTTAATTGCATTGATACGGAACCTTTTACGGAACAGAAGGCTAAATTAAGAACAGAATATGGTGATCCAGATTGGTTTCCCATTAGTAAGAGGGAAAGACAAGGATGTATCTTATCACCTTATCTCTTCATCCTTAATACCGAATCCATAATGAGAGAAGCTGGATTGGAGGAAGATGAACAGGTGATAAAGACTGGAGGAAGGAGTATAAACAACCCTCATTAAGCTGATGCTTTTATGCTACTAGTAGAAAGTGAAGATTTGAAGGGCTTATTCTCAAAGGTTAAGGAACAAAAAAAAAGATGGGCCTCCATTTGAATGTCAAGAAAACAAAGATCATGACAACTGCAAGGTTTAATACATTTGTAGTGGATGGAGAGAAGATCAATATAGTTGACAACTTTTTTTCTCCTGGGATTGATAATCAGCGATAAAGGAACTAATAGTCATGGAATACAGAAGTCCTGATTTCAGCCCAGATAGAATTCTCTCTGAGTCCTAATCACTTGGTGCCTTATGCCGCTCTGAGCCCTGTTCTCCTTCCGTGACCTTCAGGGCCATTGTGGTGTAATTCAGTGAGCTTTAAGGCATTCAGACTCCTGAAGCTTAAGGGCTTCATGGCTCTGGGTCCTTAGACATCGCTGAGCCCTAAGAGGCCTGATCCCTGTTTTAATCTGTGCTCTAGCTTTTTCTGAGTACCACCGGTTCTCATTCCTAAGATACTCAGTATGTGAAACTCACTTTGTCCCCAATTTGGTGGATCCCTCAACCGATTCTGAGTGTGCCCTCATCCTCTCAGAGCCCTACCTTGGCTGAGTTCCACAGGAGGATGAATCCTCTTACTACGGTTGGAATTAAATCTTTAGGGGCCATTAAAAACCCAATCCCTGAACCTTCTCCAGCCCTCCATTAATTGCTGTGAGCATGAATCCTCCTAAACCTTGAAGTGTTCTGACTCTTAATCCACCCACCCTTGACACAGTTCTGAGCCCCAACACTTCCAACCCCGACAAAATTCTGAACCAAATGCCCTTACTACCGCCTGTTCTTTCCATTCCCTGCCACCTACAGACAAGGACACACACACACACACATACACACACACACACACACTCTTTCTGTCTCTCTCTCACACACACACTTTTTCTGTCTCTCACACACACACTCACACACAAACTCCCACACACTCCCTTACACACGGACACAAGCAAATATTCAAAACAAATTTTCTGACCATTCAATTGCATCAACCTCTAAAGCTCCTGAGCCCTTAACTGCCCCGGGTGCTGATCCTTGGGAGCTCTCCAAGTACTCTGAATCCAAATCAGTGTGAGTCCTTTACAGCACTCATCCCTCCTACTGCTGTGAGCCATAAAAGTCCGCCGGGTCCTGCTCCTTCTGCGCCTCCAAGAGGTTGGAACCCAAGTCTTCCAAAACCTCACTGCTTCCTCCCAAATTACTCGAGGCCCCCGTTCTGCTCAGGTGCTCTTTGCTCTGATGTCTTGTCCTTCTGGGCAGACGTCTGCTTTGGGTCATCCTCCTTTGGATAAATGCACATGGAGTCCAAATCCAAATTATTGGAACCCTAAACTGCTCTGAGACCTAAGCCTCTCTGAGACATAAGGGGTTCTGAAGGCTAATCCTACTTGATCCTTCAAATAGATTTGAATCTGCTTGCCCTTGAGTCCTGAATACATGCTTCCAGCCTAAACCTCTGGGGCCCAAGAGTGCCGAGTCCTGATCCTGATTCAGAATCCCAGAGAGGCCCTCAAGCACCAATCCCTCTGAGCACTTCAACGCCCTGAGCACAAACCTTTCAGAACCTTGAACAGTTTTGCCCCTCCTCACTCTCAACACTAAACTTGTTGGACCTCTGATTGGGTTGTTCCTCCAGGTCGTTCTGAGGTCTAACCCCTCAGAGCCCTAAGAATCCCTAAAAATAATTAGCCCCAAACCTCTCCTGACCCTAATCCATCTGTCCACAAAACTGCTCCCGGGTCCTAACACTTCAGAACCCTAGACTGCTCGAAAGCCCTAATTATCCTTCTGACCCCTAGGGCATTCTAAGGTCCCAATCCAGTTGCCTGCCACATCTCTCTGCAGTCACAGTTCATTTGAGCCCTAACCCCACTCTGAGTCTTCATTCTTCTGCTCCCTTAAAAACCACTCTGGGTGATACTCCTTGTGGTCTCCAAGCTGCTCCAAGCTGTCCCTTGGGTCCCCAAAAATGCCCTGGGCCTCCCTCTGGCCTTCTGCACCTTGAAACAATCTCAGTGCTATTCCTTCTGTGCCCTTAGCTGCTCGGGTTGATTGAACCCTGATGTTCTCAAGGACCAGATTTTGGCTCAGATGGAATTTGCCTTGAGACTTAATCCTCTGGGGCCCTATGCTGCTCTGGGCCTCATTCTCTTTCCGTCCCCTCGAGGGAATCTGAGGCCTAATCCCACTGAGCTCTGGGGCAATAGGTATCCTGACTGTTAGAGGCCTAACGGCTTTGGGCCTTAAACATCTCATAGCCCTAACAGGCCTGAGCCCGAATTTGATCTGCTGCGCTCCAACCCTCTCTGAGATGCTCAGTGTGTGAAACTCACACTGTCTCCAATTCTCTATAGCCCTCGACCGACTGTGCCCTCATCTGCTCAGAGCCCTAACCAGGCTGAAACCTACACAAGAATGAATCCACTTACCATGGTTGGAACTAAGTCTTTGGGAACAGTAAAACTTGCCTTCAAACATGTCCATATCTCTCCCACCCTAAAAAAACCCTCTCTCGACCCCACTTCCTCTTTCAGCTATTGCCCTATCTCCCTCCTACCCTTTTTTTCTAAACTCCTAGAATGAGTCATCTACACTCACTGCCTTGAATTCCTCAACTCCAACTCTCTCATGGACCCCCTCCAATTTGGCTTCTACCCCTCCACTCTACTGAGACTGCTCTCTCATAGGTCACTCATGACCTCCTTCTTACCAAATCCAATGGCTCCTACTCTATCCTAATCCTCCTGGATCTCTCAGCTGCCTTTGACACTGTCGACCATCCCCTTCTCCTCCACACCTTATCTCACCTTGGCTTCATGGACTCCATCTTCTGCTGGTTCTCCTCTTATCTTTCAGGTCGTTTATTATCGGTCTCCGAGAATAAATATATATATTTAATAAATATATAAATAAATAAAATATAAGTAAATAAATATATATACACTGAGTATAATAAATGCAGTGAGCACTAAACCTTCTGGGCCTTTATCCTCTATGGATTCCGGCATTTCAGAGGCCTCCAAGTGCTCTGAATCCAAATCCGTTATCAGCGTTCACCCCTGTCCTACTCTTAAGGTCTCACACTCCCCTGGGGCCTGCTCATTCTGAGTCTCCTGGAATCAACCCAAAGTCTTTCTGAGCCCCAAGTTCACTCTTGATCCCTAATTTTTTCCTCCAGCATCTCTGAGACTAACATCTCTGAGTCCTAATTGGCCTCAACTCCATATTGCTCACAATTCTCAACTTCTCAGAACTCATCTGTTTCTGACCCCCATAACACTCAGAGCCCTCAGGGTGTCTGACTCTTTATCAGATCTAACATGCTCACGGGGGGCAATCCTACAGCACCCATACCACTATAAGGCCGCTTCATCTATTGAAAATTGTACTGGACGCCAGTCCCGCAGAGCCCAGAAAACAGAACTCCTTGGGCCTCTGCATCTATCGCAGCCCTCAATCTGCACTGAGCTGCACAGTTCTTCCGAGCCCTACGCCTCTCTGATACTCAATCATTTTGGCACATTGCATTTCCCAATCCAACTGGGCCCTAAACCACTCTGAGTTCTGATCCTTTTCCACTCCTTCAAAACCACTCAGGGACCTCTAGGACCACAGAGGATGCTCAATCCTTTGGCACATTGCATTTCCCAATCTAACTGGGCCCTAAACCACTCTGAGTTCTGATCCTTTCCACTCCTTCCAAACCACTCTGGGACCTCAGAGGATTGATTCTTCTCCAGGTCTTCTTTGGTGAGGGGTGCAAGCAGAACTGAGCACACATAAAGGTGGTTGAGGCTCCGAAGGATTAGGACCACAGTGGGTTTCACTAGCTAGCATCACTGGGATGAGAACCAATAGGGCTCAGCAAAGGGCCAGAGCACAGATTGAACTAGAGCTTAGGCCCATTATGGCCCAGAGTTGTTTAAGGAGTAGGAGCCATTAAGCTTCTCACCGTCATTAGTCCGATTGCCTTAGAGCTCAGTGGGATTATGCCTAGCTGCCAGTGCTACTCAAAGAGCATAGAAAGAAAACAGGACACCGACCCGCGGAGAGCACCTAAGTGTTAGGACTCAGAATCAATTCCACCTAAGCAGAATCAGGGCTTTGGACATCCAAGGTTCAATCACATTGGTAACGAGAGTGGCTAAGGGTTCAGAGGATTAACACTAAGGTTGTTGGAAAGTGCAGAAGGCTACAGGGAGTACCCAGGTAATTTTGGGCTTCTGAAGAATTAAGCATCAAAAAGGAATGGAGGTTCGAAATGGAAGAACCTTTAGAAGAACCGTTAGAAATGGAAGAATTATGCTTCTAACTCTCACTGTGCCTCGTTTTCGCCTATCCTGCAGTCAACCCCTGGCCCACGTCTTACCTCTGCCTGGAATGCCCTCTGTCCTCACATTTACAAAACTGGTGCTCTTCCCCTCCTCAGAGTCCTACTGAAACCCCACCTCCTTCAGGAGGTCTTCCCAGACTGAGCCCACCCCCACATTTTCCTCTGCCCCTCCTCTTGATCTTGACGATATGCACATGGGACTCGCATGCTTTGAAGATGGATTGGATATGTGGGGTGAATGAGAGAGAGGAGTCAAGGATGACACCAAGGTTGTAGGCTTGTGCGATGAGAAGGATGGTTGTGTCATCCACAGTGATGGGAAAGTTTGAGAGAGGACAGGGTTTGTGAGGGGTCAGAAGGAGCTCTGTCTTGGACACGTTGAGTTTAAGTGTGGAGGGAGGACATTCAAGTAGATGTGTCCCGATGGCAGGAGGAGATGAGAGCCTGGAAACAGGGAGGCCTGGAGACAGGGAGAGAGGGCATGGGAGGAGAAATAGATTTAGGTGTCATCTGCATAGAGATGGATAGTTGAAACTGTGGAAGTGGAAGCGGTTGAATCCTAATATGCTCAAGTTCCTAATTCCGGCTCAGGTGGAATTCACCCTGAGTCCTCATCCTTTGGCACCCCCCGCCTTCTGTCTTAGCTTTTCTTCTCCTTTCAAACAATTCCGGGTGTCAATCCTTGAGGAACCCAAACCACATCTGACTCCTAATCCTTCAGAGTCCTCATCCTGATTCGGAAGTCTGTTGAGGCCCTCGTGCACCAATCCTTGTAAGCCCTGCTATGCCCTGAGCCCCAATCCTCCTGAGCCTTAAATGGCTTTGGACTTTGCTCCTTCTGAGACCCTAAGGGATCTGGCCTCTGATTCGGCTGCCACCCCCGGCAGCAATGAGGCCTAACCCCTTGGAACCCTAAGAGTCCTAATCACCTCAGTGTGAAACTGCTCTCTGTCCTAATCCATCTGGCCTCAAAACCTGCTCCCAGCCCAAACCCAAAAGTGTCCAAGGCCCTGATTTCAGGTCAGGTGGAATTGGTTATGAGACCTAATCTTTAGGTGCCCTCCATGGTTCTAGGCCCAGTTCTCCTGCGGTGCCCTTGAGTGGCTCCGAGGCGTAATCCCACTGAATTCTAAGGTAGTCGGACTGCTTACAGTTGGAGACCTAACAGCTCTGGATCCTACAACATCTCTGGGCCCCAGTAGACCTGAACCTTAATTTGATCTGAGCTGCAGGCTTGTCTGAGCCCCAGTGGTTCTCCTCCCTAAAATGTTCAGTTTGTGAAACACCCTGGGATCCCAATCCTTTGGAGCCCTCAACCGACTTTGAGTTTGCCCAGTTCCACTTGGAGCCCTAACCCGACTGAGTCCTACACAACTATCTGTCAGGAACCATGACGCTGGAGACTGTTCAACGCCCGAATCCTTAGCCTTTCCCAGCCCTCCATAAACTGCTGTGAGCCCAAATCCCTCTGAGCCTATAAATTCTCTGAATCTGAATTCCTGTGACGACTAACATCGCTTAGAGCTCCAACACTTCTGAGCCCTACACAACTTTGAACCCAACAGTCTAACTCCCGCATGCTCTTCCCCCACCCTGCCACCTACAAATTTGTGCAGGGACACACACATACACACACACACATAGCACACACACACACTCACTCATGAAACCCCTACACACATAACTGTGAGATCAAGGAAACTGTATGATAATTGTCTTTGGGGACTGTTAATAACCACCCGGACCCCTAATCCTCCACAGCCCTCTGTTAGTTGCTGGGACCATGAATCCTCTTGAGCCTTGTAATGCCTGGAATCTGAATCGATCTGACCCCTGGCAGCTGCCCTGAGCCTCAATTCATCTGAGCCCCGCAACCACCCTGAGCTCCAGTCATTCGGAGCCCTCATTAACCCAAACTCTGAATTTCCCCGAGCCCTAAACACTGCTTGGCCCTAATCCTTTCCCGCCCTTAACTGTTCTGAGCCCTTGTCTTTCTGACCCTGATTTCAAGCTGCAGGCTCACCTCTCTGCGTAACTTTAATTGTTCTGAGCCCTAGGAAGATACTCTGAATCCTCAAACTTCAATTTAGCCCCTGCCAACCCCAAATCTGGGCCGAAGCCTCATCCTTCTGAGCCCCGTCCCACTCCGCGGGGGCTCCTCCTTTTGAGATCCAGACCACAGTGAGCCCTGATGGCCCTCTGTCCTCCACCACTCTGAGTCCTACCTGCCTGAGCCTTAGTCAGCTCTGGCTTTCAATTTCTCTCTGCCGAGGTTACTGCTTTCAGAGCTCTGCCACGTTCTGGGCCCAGATTTTTCTAGCTATCTTCAGAGGTCCTGAGCCTTCGACCTCCTGAAGATAAATCCGCCTGAAGCCCATATCCTTCGGGACCCTAAACCTCTCCGAACCCTCTATTTGCTCTGAACCCTAAGGTGCTCTGAGGGCTACTCCTACCTGAGTCCTCAGGTGGATTTGAGAAGCAGCGTGGCTCAGTGGAAAGAAACTGGGCTTCGGAGTCAGAGGTCATGAGTTCGACTCCCGGCTCTGCCACTTGTCAGCTGTGTGACTGTGGGCAAGTCACTTAACTTCTCTGTGCCTCCGTTCCCTCATCTGTAAAATGGGGATTAAAAGTGTGTGAGCCCCACGTGGGACAACCTGATTACCCTGTATCTCCCCCAGTGCTTAGAACAGTGCTCGGCACCTAGTAAGCGCTTAACAAATACCAACATTATTAACATTGTTATTTGAGTCTACTCGCCCTAGGGCCCTGATACTGTGGTTCGGTCCTAATCCTCCGGAGTCTGAAAAGGGGTCTCAGTCCTGATCCTCATTTAGAGACCCAGAGATGCACTTAACCGCCAATCATTCTGAACCATTCAATGTCCTGAGCACAAATCCTCCTGAGCCCTGAATGGCTTTTGGCCCAATCCCTGCGAACCCCAAACTCATCTGACCCCTGACTGGGCTGATCCACCATGCCGCTCTGATTCCTAAGCCTTCAGAACCCTAAGGCTTCAACTAACCTCAGCCCAAAATTGCTCCTGGTCCTAATCTGTTGGCCTCAAACCTGCTCCCCAGTCCTAATGCCTTCTTGCCCTCAACTGCTTGAAACTCCAAAATCTCATTCTGAGCTCTCCGGCACTCTGAATCCTCAACTGGCTGCACCCTGCATCTCTCTTCAGATGCAATCCTTTGGAGCCCAAGCCGCTCCATGTCTAAGTTCTTTGGCTCCATTAAAACAACTCCAGAAGTTACTCCAGGTGGCCCCCAACCCGCATTGAACTCCTAATCCTTGAGAGCCCCCAGTGCCCTGGGCCTCCTGTTAGCTTTTTGTGTCCTAAACCAACCTCAGTGCTAATCCTTCTTTGACCTTAGTCGCTCGGGCATCCGGATTTGATTTGAACCCTAATGTGCCCCAGGCCCCGATTTTGGGCTCAGGTGGAATTCACACCGAGTCTTAATCACTTGGCATCTTTTGCTGCTGTGGGCCCAGCTCTCCTTCTGTGCCCCCCAGGGGCTGCGAGGCCCAATCCCACTGAACTCTGATGCAATCTCAATCCCGACAGATAGAGGCCTAAGGACCCTGGGTCCTAAAACATCTCTGAGCCCCAACAGGCCTGAGCCTTAAATTTGACCTTTCCTCCCACCCTCTCTGAACCCCAACAGTTGTCATCCTTAAGACGCTCAGCGAGTGATGCTTACGGTGTCCCCAGTTCTTTGGAGCCCTCAACCGGCTCTGAATGGGCCACCAAGTCGCTCGGAGCCCTATCCAGGCTGAACCCTACAGAAACATCAGTCCTCTTCCTATGCTTGGAACTAAGTCTCTGGGAACTGTTAAACACTCAATCCCTTAGCCATCCCCAGTCCCCCATTAACTGCAGTGATCACAAGTCCTCCTGAGCCTTTAAATGCACTGAATCCCAATCCCTCCAACAACTGAATGCTCCCAGCCCCAAAGCTTCTGAGCCCTACCTAATTCTGAACCCAATGCCCTAAGTCCTGCCCGCTCTTCCCCCACCCCACCAGCCACAGATTCATGCTGGTAAACACACAAAACAGACACCGTCACATGGAGAAGCTCACATATGCAGACATGCACTCACCTCTGTTCAAACCAAATCTTTTTGAACACTCAACCACAATGTTCTCTAAACCTCTCAGTCCTCCTTAAATGCTCACTCTTCAGAGCTCTCCAGAGCTGCACAGTTCTTCCAAACCCCAAATCTCTCTGATGCACATTCCTCTCTCTTGAATCTCCATCCATCTGGGCCCTAAACTGGATCCCTTTGGCTCCCTTCATAGCATTCTGGACCTAATTCCAGGGCCCCTTTAACCACTTTGAATCCTAACCCTTTACATCCCGCCTAGTGCTTTTCACCTGGATCCTTCTGGCAAACTTTTACCCAAAGGAATCTGAATCCTTCTCAGGTGTGCAACCACTCGGTTTCTTGATTCCTTTGGACCTCAGTGGCTCAAAGTGCTCCTTCTGTTCAGGTGCTATTCGCTCTTCTCTCCCATTCTTCTGGGTCCTGGTCTGCTTTGGGCCCTTCCCCTTCAGTAGGTGTACTCGATGGCCCTGCGTGTTCATCATTTGAGTCCCCTCCTTCTGAGCCCTAGACAACTCTGGGCCCTGATTTTTCCCTGCCCTATGCTGCTCCAAGCCTGATCTGTCTGAGCCTTAGTCTGTTGACTTTCCACCTTTTGCCGCTGAGGTTACAACTTTTGGACCCCTACCACCCCCTGAGCCCAGATCGTTCCATGCCCCTCTGATACCCTAAGCCTTAAACCTCTTAAGGATAAATCCACTTGGAACCCACCCAAATCCTTCCTGACCCTTACGTCCCTTGGAGCCCTCTAATCGTTTGGAGCCCTAAGGTGCTCTGAGGGCTAATTCTACCTGTGCCCTCAATTGGATTTGAGTCTACTTGTCTTTGATTCCTCAACCCAGGCTTCAGGCATAATCCTTCAGAGCCTGACTGAGCACCTGGTCCTGGTTTTGATTCAGAAGCCCAGAGAGGCCCTTGAGGGCAATCTTTCTGAGCCAGTCCTGCAATGCCTTGAACCCCATTCCTTCTGAGCCTCAAAGGGCCCTGCTCCTTCAGAGCCCCAACACATTGGACCTGCAGTGGGGATGACCTTCCAGTCCACTCTGAGGCCTAACCCCTCGGAGCCCTAGGAATCCTAATAATCTCAGCCCCGAGCTGCTCCCGACCCTGATCCATCTGACCTAAAGCCTGCTCCCAGGCTGAATGCTTCAGAGCTCTGCTCTGCCCAAATCCTCTAATTCCAATTCTGCGCCCTCTGGTGCTCAGAATCCTAAACTGGCTGCACACTGTGTCTCTATTCAGTTGCAATCCTTTTGAGCCTTAACCTACTCCCAATCTAAGTTCTTCCTCGCCCTTGGAACAACTCCACCTGCTACTCTTTGCAGCCCCCAAGCCCCTTTTGAATCCTAATCCTTCAGCCCAAAAATGCCCTGGGCCTCCCAGTAGTCTTCTGACTCTGCATTTCCCGAAGCCAAGGGCACATTCCCCTCTCTGTGGGACTTAAATGGTTCTGATCTGTAGGAAGGCACTCTGAGTCCTCAGGTCTCTTCTTAGCCCCAAGAACACTCAGAGGCCTCAATCTGCCGACCCAAAATGGGGGCCGAGCCCTGGACTTTCGGAGTCCCAACCCACTCCATGGGGACACTTCTTTCTAGACCCTTGACCAGTCTAGGCCATGATTGTTCTGTGCCCTACGCTGCTCTGAGCCCTAGTCTACTCTGACTTACGACTGTTCTCCACCAAATTCACTGCTTTTGGAGCCTTGCACTTTCTCTGGCCCCTGATGGTTCTGAGCCCTTCTGACATCCAGAGACCTGTTGTTCCTGAGAATAAGTCTGCTTGGGGATCAGATCCTTTGAAGCCCTTACCAGCTCTGAGCCCCCAAGTGCTCTGAGCCCTAACACTCTCTGGGGGGCTAATCCTACATGAGCCCCCAAACAGATGTGGGTCTACTCCCCCTCCAGGACTCAATCCATGTTTCAGGACTAATCCTCCAGAGCCTGAAAAGGGGACTAGTCCTGCTTAGGATTTGGGAATCAGAAAGATGTTCTCCAGTGCCAATCCTTCTGTGCCCTGCAAAAGCCTTGAGCACTAATCCTACTGAGCCCTAAAGGCCGTTTGGCCCTGCTCCTTTTGAGCCCCAAACTCATCGGACTTCCGGTTGAACTGGCTCTCTAATTGGTGATCTGAGGCCTAACCACTCGGGGCCCTTAAGAATCCTCCTGATAATCAGGACCAAACTCCTCGAGGTCCTAATCTTTCTGGCCTCAAACCTGCCCCCGAGTTCTAACGCTTCGGAACCTTAGACTGTTCGAAATCCCTAATTCTCATTTTGAGCCCCACTGCTCTGGGTTTGAGCGCCTTTCCTGCCCCAGGTCTCAACACCTACCTCTGAGTCCCCAAGGACCGGAGCCCCAAATGGACCTTTCCAAGCCCCAGATTTTCTGATCCCTAAGCCCCTCAGAATAGTAAACTCACTGTGTCTGCAATTCTTCACTTACTGCGAGTAAGGTAGTGGCATCAGCTTAACGGAGGATGTCTATGTTCCTTCTTCTGATCTACACTTCCCGTTGGTCTTCTTCCAAACCTGCTTCTCTCCTTATGGATTCCAAATTAAGGATGAAGGGATAAGGCATTAAGATACATCCTTGTCTTTCCCTCTTACTAATAGGAAATCAATCTGGTTCTCCATATTCTGTTCTTATCGTTCCCTCTCTTTTGAGATACAGGTTCCATATCAGTGCAATTAAATGATGTGGCAAGTCCATTTTCCTTAATGTGTTTCAGAGGTTTTCATGATCCACACAGACAAAGGCCTAACTATAATAAACAAAGCATGTGCTGACTTCCTTTTGATATTCTCTTGTCCTTTCAGTTATCCAACGGACATCAGCAAGAAGATTTCACATCTCTAGCCCTTTCCTTGGGAATCCTGCTTGATCATCAGGCAATTCCCTTTCACTGTAGTTCTCCATGTGATTCTGTATAACCTTTAGCAGTACCCTGGTAGCTGGTGTGATTAAGGTAACTCTACGATAACTATTGGTGGGAGGGGGAGGGGCCTTGGATAGTACAGTTTAACAATAAAGAGAGACCTTCCCTGCCCACACAGGGATTACTGTTTAGGAGGGGGGAGGCATACATCAAAACAAGGAAACAGACATTAATGACAATCAATAGAGTTTTAGATATATACACTTCAAAACAAGGAAACAGTCATCAATAGAAATAAATAGAATTCTAGATATATACACAACAAAACAAGTAAAGACTAAATAAACAGAACATAACATAAATAAACAGAATCATAGATACGTACATCTTTACATAAGAGTTGTGGGGTGGAGAAAGAGGCTAGATCAAAGGGTGCTAGTCAAAGTGTTGTGGAGGGGCAGGGAAGCTGAGGAAAAGTGGGAGGTTGAGAAGCCCTCTTGGAAGAGGTACAACTTCAGTAGGGTTTCGAGGGGGGGGAAGGGTGATTGTTTTGCAGATTTGAGGCGGGAGGGCGTTCCCGGTCAGGGGTACGACATAGGCCAGGGTGGAGGGCGGAACAGGAGAGAACGAGGCCTAGTGAGAAGGGTAACATCAGAGCAGCAGATTGTGTGTGATGAGCTGTAGAAGGAGAGAAGGGAAGGGAGATAAGAAGGGGCAAGATGATGAAGATCTTTGAAGACTACAGTGAAGACTGTAGCTATTCTTTGATACGGAGGTTGATAGGTAACCACTGGAGATTTTGAGGAGAGGGGTGCCATGCCTGGAACGTTTCTGTAAAAATAATCTGGAGAGTAGAAACAAGTTTGGACAGAAGTGGAGAGAGACACTCCACTCTGGAGTCGGAGTGGACTGGGTCGGGGTTCAACGGCAGGACAGGTGAGAATGAGGCACAGTGAGAAGGTTAGCACCAGAGGAGAGTAGTGTGTCTGCTGGGATGTTGAAGGAGAGAAGGGACATGAGGTAAGAAGGGGCAACACGATGGCGATCTTTGAAGATGGTAATCAGGAGTTGTTGTTTGATATGGAGGTTGTTAGGTAATCACTGGAGATTTTTGAGGAGGGGAGTGACATGTCCAGAAGGTTTCTTCTAGAAAGAGCATCTGGACAGTAGAATGCAGTATGGACTCCAGTGGGGAGAGGCTTGTGGTTGGAGATCTTGAAGGAGAGATGCAGTAATCTAATCGGGATGGGATAGGTGACTGCACCAGCATGGTAGCTGTTTCAGTGGAGAGGAAAGGGCTGATCTCGGCTAGGTTGTAATGGTGAGATCGGCAAGCTCTGGTGACAGATTGGATTCGTGAGGTATATGAGAGAGCGAGTCAAGGATAATACCAAGATTGCTGGCTTGTGAGACGGGAATGTTGGTAGTACCATCCGCAGTAATGGGAAAAGCAGGGAGAGAACACGGTTTGGGAGGGAAGATAATGAGCTTTGTCTTGGATATGTTGAGTTTGCGGTCAAGGGAGGACATCCACGTAGAGATGTCCTGATGTCAGAAGGAGATGCGCACCTGGAGGGAGGGAGAAAGAAAGGGGAGGAGATAGAGATTGGAGTGTCATCCACGTAGAGATGAAAGTTGAAGCCGTGGGAGTAATTGAGCTCCCCCAGGGACTAAGTGTACATGGAGAATAGAAGAGGACCAGGAACCTACCCATGAAGAACCCTTACAGTTAGTGGTTGGGAGTGGGGAGGAGGAGCCTGCAGAGGAGACTGAGAATGTGTGACCAGAGAGATAAGAGGAAACCAGGAGAGGACAGAGTCACTGAAGCCAAGGTTGGATAAAGAGTTGTTGAGAAGGTGATAGTCCACAGTGTCAAAGGCCACTGAGAGGTCGAGGACGATTAGGATGGAGTAAGAGGCAATGAACATAAATTTGCTTGAGACCATGATTTTGGCCCAGGTGAAATTCTCTCTGAATCCTAATCATCTGACGCCTTCCACCACTCTAGGTCCCGTTCTCCTTCCGTGCCTTCGAGGGGCTCTGAGGCGTAATCCCACTGAGCTCTAAGCCTGACACTTAGAGGCCGCATGGCTCGGGGTCCTAAAACGTCTCTGAGACCTAATAGGCCGGAATTATTAAATACCATTAATAATTATGCTATTTGTTAAGCGCTTATTATGTGCCACTAGGTGTTCTAAGCATTTAGGACTCCTTAGGCACTGAACCACTGTGATCACAAATCCTCCAGAGCCTCTAAGTGTTCTGAGCCAGAATCCATCCGACCCCGTCAGCTCAGAGCCTCAACACTTGAGCCCTAGACAACTCTGAATCCGACACTCTAACTTCCACCTGCTCTTCCCTGACCCTGGCACCTACAAATACATGCAGAGGCACACACATGCACACACACACACAAAACACACTCACACAGACACTAACAAACACATAAACACAGCCTCACAAACAGACACACATAATTCTGTTCAAATCTTCTGGACCTTTCAACCACACCAATCTCTAAACCTTCTGAGCCCTTACCTGCTTCCATCCCTGACCCTCCAGAGACGTCCAAGTACTCAAAATCTGAATCAGTTTTAGCCGTAGACAGTGCTCACCCCTCCTTCTGCTTTGAGACATAAAACTTACCTAGAGTCCTGCTCCTTCTGAACCCTCGTGGAATCGGGCCCCGATTTCTTTGGAAACCTAATCATTTCCTCCCCAATATCTCTGAGACCTACGATCTCTGAGTCCTAATTGGCCTGAACCTCAAATAGCTGAAAATATTCTCTACTTCTCAGGGCCCATGGGGATCTGAGCCCCCAAGACCCTCAAAGCACTTATCTCCCAGTTGCCCGACTGTATCTCATTTACATAATCCACTCAAGGTGCAAATCTTTGGTACTCCCAAGCCACTCTGGGACCTCATCAAGGCAATCCTTAGAAATTGGAGTGTGACTGTTTGGCAGATTTGAGGAGAGAGGGCACTCCATGGAGGTTGTTAGGTAATCACTGGAGATTTTTGAGGAGGGGGGTGACATGTCCAGAAGGTTTCTTCTAGAAAGAGCATCTGGACAGTAGAAAGCAGTATGGATTTCAGTGGGGAGAGGCTTGTGGTTGGAGATCTTGAAGGAGAGATATAGTAATCCAATCGGGATAGGATAGGTGACTGCACCAGCATGGTAGCAGTTTCAATGGAGAGAAAAGGGCTGATCTCGGCTAGGTTGTAATGGTGAGATCGTCAAGCTCTGGTGACAGATTGGACTCGTGGGGTGTATGAGAGAGCAAGTCAAGTATAATACCAAGGTTGCTGGCTTGTGAAATGGGAATGTTGGTAGTGCCATCCGCAGTAACGGGAAAAGCAGGGAGAAAACAGGGTTTGGGAGGGAAGATAATGAGCTTTGTCTTGGATATGTTGAGTTTGAGGTCAAGGGAGGACATCCACGTAGAGATGTCCTGATGTCAGAAGGAGATGCGAACCTGGAGGGAGGGAGACAGAAAGGGGAGGAGATAGAGATTGGAGTGTCATCCACGTAGAGATGAAAGTTGAAGCCATGGGAGTAATTGAGCTCCCCCAGGGACTAAGTGTACATGGAGAATAGAAGAGAATAGAAGAATAGAAGTGGTTGGGAGTGGGAGGAGGAACCTGCAGAGGAGACTGAGAATGCGTGACCAGAGAGATAAGAGGAAAACCAGGAGAGGACAGAGTTACTGAAGCCAAGGTTGGATAAAGAGTTGTTGAGAAGGTGATAGTCCACAGTGTCAAGGCCACTGAGAGGTCGAGGACGATTAGGATGGAGTAAGAGGCAATGAACATAAATTTGCTTGAGACCATGATTTTGTCCCAGGTGAAATTCTCTCTGAATCCTAATCATCTGACGCCTTCCACCGTTCTAGGCCCTGTTCTCCTTCTGTGCCTTCGAGGGTCTCTGAGGTGTAATCCCACTGAGCTCTAAGCCTGATGCTTAGAGGCCGCATGGCTCGGGGTCCCTAAACGTCTCTGAGACCTAATAGGCCGGAACTCTAATTTACGCTCCAGTCTTCTCTGAGCCCCAGTGGTTCTCATTCCTAAGACACTCAGCACGTGCAACTCACCGTGTCCCCAGTTGGTTGTACCCCTCAATCGATTCTGAGTGTGCCCTCATTTGCTAGAGCCTTTCCCTAGCTGAGCTCTCCAGAAGGATGAATCCTCTTGAGACGTTTGGAACCAGGTCTTTGGGGACCATTAAAAATCCATTCCCTGAGCCTTTCCCAGCCCTCCATTAAGTGCTGTGAGCATCAATCCTCCTGAACATTTAAGTGCTCTGACTCCTAATCCAACAGACCTTTGGCACATCTCTGAGCCCCAGCGTTTCTAACCTGTACAGAACTCTGAACCAAATGCCCTAACTGTCCCCTGTTCTTCCCATAACTCTCCATCTACAGACAGGAATAGACACACACACACACACACACACACGCGCTCTTCTGCACTCTCACACACACTCACACACAAAGACACACACACACGCTCATTCATAGCACCAGTCTCTTAAAGTTCTGAGCCCTAAACTGCTCGGCTACTGACCCTTTGGAGCCCTTCAAGTACTCTGAATCAGAATGAGTCTGAGCCCTAAACAGTGCTCATCCCTTCTACTGCTTACAAAGAGCCTTAAAAGTCCCCTGGAATCCTGCTCCTTCTGTGTCTCAGGGGTATCATTTCCTACGAAATTGCTCGAGGTGCCCGTTCTGCTCAGGTGGCCTTTGCACTGATTCCTCATCCTTATGGGCCCTGGTCTGCTTCGGGACCTCCTCCTTTGGTAGATGCCCTCAATGGCTCTGCGTTCTCGTCATTTGAGTCCGATCCCTGAGCTGAGAACCCACATGTCCTCAGACACCTGAGCCTCAAATGGATCTCTCTGAGCCCTAGATTTTCTGATCCCTAAGGCTCTCTGAATAGCCAACTCACCTTGTCCCAATCCTTCTGAGACCTAAACCTACCCTGAGCCCTGGCTCTTCCATACCTTA
>NW_024396659.1:0-28728 GCF_004115215.2 Ornithorhynchus anatinus
AGGTTACTGCTTTCAGAGCTCTGCCACATTCTGGGCCCAGATTTTTCTATCTATCTTCAGACGTCCTGAGCCTTCGTCTTCCTGAGGATAAATCCAATTGAAGCCCAAATCCCTCAGGACCCTAAACCTCTCCAAACCCTCTATTTGCTCTGAACCCTAAGGTGCTCTGAGGGCTACTCCTACCTGAGCCTTCAGGTGGATTTGAGTCTACTCGCCTTAGGGCCCTGATCCTGTGGTTCGGTCCTAATCCTCCGGAGTCCGAAAAGGGGTCTCAGTCCTGATCCTCATTTAGAGACCCGGAGATGCACTCAACCACCAATCCTTTTGAACCATTCAATGTCCTGAGCACAAATCCTTCTGAACCCTGAATGGCTTTTGGGCCCATCCTTGCGAACCCCAAACTCATCTGACCCCTGATTGGGTTGATCTACCATGCCGCTCTGATTCCTAAGCTTTCAGAGCCCTAAGACCTCTACTAACCTCAGCCCCAAATTGCTTCTGGTCCTAATTTGCTGGCCTCAAACCTGCTCCCCAGTCCTAATGCCTTCTTGCCCTCCACTGCTTGAAACTCCAAAATCTCATTCTGAGCTCTCCAGCACTCTGAATCCTCAACTTGGCTGCACACTGCATCTCTTTTCAGATGCAATCTTTTGGAGCCCATGCCGCTCTGTGTCCAAGTTCTTTTGCTCCAATAAAACAACTCTGGGTGCTACTCCATGTGGCCCCCAACCCGCACTGGACTCCTAATCCTTGAGAGCTCCCAGTGCCCTGGGCCTCCTGTTAGCTTTCTGTGTCCTAAACCAACCCCAGTGCTAATCCTTCTTTGATTTTAGTCGCTCGGGCATCCCGATTTGATTTGAACCCTAATGTGCTCCAGGCCCCGATTTGGGGCTCAGGGGGAATTCACACTGAGTCTTAATCACTTGGCATCTTTTGCTGCTGTGGATCCAGTTCTCCTTCTGTGCCCTCCAGGGGCTGCAAGGCCCAATCCCACTGAACTCTGATGCAATCTCAATCCCGACAGTTAGAGGCCTAATGGCCCTGGGTCCTAAAACATCTCTGAGCCCTAACAAGCCTGAGCCCTAATTTGATCTTTCCTCCCACCCTCTCTGAACCCCAACAGTTGTCATCCTTAAGATGCTCAGCGAGTGATGCTTACGGTGTCCCCAATTCTATGGAGCCCTCAACCAGCTCTGAATGGCCAACCAAGCCGCTGGGAGCCCTATCCAGGCTGAACCCTACAGAAGCATCAGTCCTCTTCCTATGCTTGGAACTAAGTCTCTGGGAACTGTTTAACACTCAATCTCTTAGCCATCCCCAGTCCCCCATTAACTGCAGTGAGCAAAAGTCCTCCTGAGCCTTTAAATGCACTGAATCCCAATCCCTCCGACAACTGAACGCTCCCAGCCCCAAAGCTTCTGAGCCCTACCTAATTCTAAACCCAAAACCCTAAGTCCTGCCTGCTCTTCCCCCATCCCACCAACCACAGATTCATGCCGGTAAACACACAAAACAGACACCGGTAAACGGAGAAGCTCACATACGCAGACATGCACTCAACTCTGTTCAATCCAAATCTTTTTGAACACTCAACCACAGTGATCTCTAAACCTCTCGGTCTTCCTTAAGTGCTCACTCTTCAGAGCTCTCCAGAGCTGCACAGTTCTTCCAAACCCCAAATCTCTATGATGCACCTTCCTCTCTCTTGAATCTCCATCCATCTGGGCCCTAAACTGGATCCCTTTGGCTCCCTTCACACTATTCTGGGACCTAATTCCAGGGCCCCTTTAACCACTTTGAATCCTAACCCTTTACATCCTACCTAGTGCTTTTCACCTGGATCCTTCTGGCAAACCTTTACCCAAAGGAATCTGAATCCTTCTCAGGCTCGCAACCACTCGGTGTCCTGATTCCTTTGGACCTCAGTGGCTCAAATTGCTCCTTCTGTTCAGATGCTATTTGCTCTTCTCTCCCATTCTTCTGGGGCCTGGTTTGCTTTGGGCCCTTCCCCTTCAGTAGGTGTACTCGATGGCCCTGCGTATGCATCATTTGAGTTCCCTCCTTCTGAACCCTAGACAACTCTGGCCTCTGATTTTTCCCTGCCCTATGCTGCTCCAAGCCTGATCTGTGTGAGCCTTAGTCGGTTGACTTTCCACCTTTCCCCACCGAGGTTACAACTTCTGGAGCCCTAGCACCCCCTGAGACCAGATCGTTCCATGCCCCTCTGATACCCTAAGCCTTAAGCCTCTTGATGATAAATCCACTTGGAACCCAAATCCTTCCTAACCCTTAAGTCCCTTGGAGCCCTCTGATCGTTTGGAGCCCTAAGATGCTCTGAGGGCAAATTCTACTGTGCCCTCAATTGGATTTGAGTCTACTTGCCTTTGATTCCTCAACCCAGGCTTCAGGCATAAGCCTTCAGAGCCTGACTGGCCACCTCGTCCTGATTCTGATTCAGAAGCCCAGAGAGGCCCTTGAGGGCAATCTTTCTGAGCCAATCCTGCAATGCCTTGAACCCCATTCCTTCTGAGCCTCAAAGGGCCCTGCTCCTTCAGAGCCCCAACGCATCGGACCTGCAGTGGGGATGACCCTCCAGTCCACTCTGAGGCCTAACCCCTCGGAGCCCTAGGAATACTAATAATCTCAGCCCCGAGCTGCTCCCGACCCTGATCCATCTGACCTCAAGCCTGCTCCCAGGCTGAATGCTTCAGAGCTCTGCTCTGCCCAAATCCTCTAATTCCAATTCTGCGCCCTGTGGTGCTCAGAATCCTAAACTGGCTGCAAACTGTGTCTCTATTCAGTTGCAATCCTTTTGAGCCTTAACCTACTCCCAATCTAAGATCTTCTTTGCCCTTGGAACAACTCCACCTGCTACTCTTTGCAGCCCCCAAGCCCCTTTTGAATCCTAATCCTTCAGAGCCCCAAAATGCCCTGGGCCTCCCAGTAGTCTTCTGACTCTGCATTTCCCCTAAACCCTAAAGAACGTTCAGCCTTGATCCATCCCAACACTGAACCACTCGGAGCCCTCATCTTCCTGATCCTGAAGCCAAGGGGCTCATTCCCCTCTCTGTGGGACTTAAATGGTTCTGATCTGTTGGAAGGCACTCTGAGTCCTCAGGTCTCTTCTTAGCTCCAAGAACACTCAGAGGCCTCAATCTGCCGACCCAAAATGGGGGCTGAGCCCTGGTCTTTCAGAGTGCCAACCCACTCCATGGGAATACTTCTTTCTGGACCCTTTGACCAATCTAGGCCCTGATTGTTCTGTGCCCTAGTCTACTCTGACTTTCGACTGTTCTCCACTGAGTTCACTGCTTATGGAGCCTTGCACACGCTCTGGCCCCTGATGGTTCTGAGCCCTTCTGACATCCAGAGACCTGTTGTTCCTGAGGATAAATCTGCTTGGTGATCAAATCTTTTGTAGCCCTTAACCGCTCTGAGCCCCCTAAACCCTCTGAGCCCTAATGCTCTCTAGGGGGCTAATCCTACATGAGCCCGCAAACAGATGTGAGTCTACTCCCCCTCCAGGACTCAAACCATGTTTCAGGATTAATCCTCCAGAGCCTGAAAAGGGGACTAGCCCTTCTTAGGATTTGGGAATCAGAAAGATGTTCTCCAGTGCCAATCCTTCTGTGCCCTGCAAAAGCCTTGAGCACTAATCCTATTGAGCCCTAGAGGCCTTTTGGCCCTGCTCCTTTTGAGCCCCAAACTCATCAGACTTCCTGTTGAACTGGCTCTCTAATTGGTGATCTGAGGCCTAACCACTTGGAGCTCTAAGAATCCTCCTGATAATCAGGACCAAACTCCTTGTGGTCCTAATCTTTCTGGCCTCAAACCTGCCCCTGAGTTCTAACGCTTCGGAACCTTAGACTGTTCGAAATCCCTAATTCTCATTTTGAGCCCTACTGCTCTTGGTTTGAGCGCCTTTCCTGCCCCAGGTCCCAACACCTACCTCTGAATCCCCAAGGACCGGAGCCCCAAATGGCCCTTTCCAAGCCCCAGATTTTCTGATCCCTAAGCCCCTCAGAATAGCAAACTCACCGTGTCTTCAATTCTTCACTTACTGCGACTAAGGTAGTGGCATCAGCTTAACGGAGGATGTCTATGTTCCTTCTTCTGATCTACACTTCCCATTGGTCTTCTTCCAAACCTGCTTCTCTCCTTATGGATTCCAAATTAAGGATGAAGGGATAAGGCATTAAGATACATCCTTGTCTTTCCCTCTTACTAATAGGAAATCAATCTGGTTCTCCATATTCTGTTCTTAACGTTGCCTCTCTTTTGAGATACAGGTTCCATATCAGTGCAATTAAATAATGTTGTATTTGTTAAGCGCTTTCTATGTGCAGAGCACTGTTCTAAGCGCTGGGGTAAACACAGGGGAATCAGGTTGTCCCACGTGGGGCTCACAGTCTTAATCCCCATTTTACAGATGAGGGAACTGAGGCACAGACAAGTGAAGTGACTTGCCCACAGTCACACAGCTGACAATTAAATGATGTGGCAAGTCCATTTTCCTTAATGTGTTCCAGAGGTTTTCACGATCCACACAGACAAAGCCCTAACTATAATAAATAAAGCCTGTGCTGACTTCCTTTTGATATTCTCTTGTGCTTCCAGTTATCCAACGGATATCAGCAAGAAGATTTCGCATCTCTAGCCCTTTCCTTGGGAATCCTGCTTGATCATCAGGCAATTCCCTTTCACTGTAGTTCTCCATGTGATTCTGTATAACCTTTAGCAGTACCCTGGTATCTGGTGTGATTAAGGTAACTCTACGATAACTATTGGTGGGAGGGGGAGGGGCCTTGGATAGTACAGTTTAACAATAAAGAGAGACCTTCCCTGCCCACACAGGGATTACTGTTTAGGAGAGGGGAGACATACATCAAAACAAGGAAAAAGACATTGATGTCAATCAATAGAGTTGTAGATATAACACTTCAAAACAAGGAAACAGTCATCAATAGAAATAAATAGAATTCTAGATATATACACAACAAAACAAGTAAAGACTAAATAAACAGAACATAACGTAAATAAACAGAATCATAGATATGTTCATCTTTACATAATAGTTGTGGGGTCGAGAAAGAGGCTAGATCAAAGGGTGCTAGTCAAAGTGTTGTGGAGGGGCAGGGGAGCTGAGGAAAAGTGGGAGGTTAGAATGAGAAGCCCTCTTGGAGGAGGTACAACTTCAGTAGAGTTTCGAGGGGGGGGAAGGGTGATTGTTTTGCAGATTTGAGGCAGGAGGGCATTTCTGGTCAGGGGTAGGACATGGACCAGGGTGGAGGGTGGAACAGGAGAGAACGAGGCCTAGTGAGAAGGGTAACATCAGAGGAGCAGATTGTGTGTGATGAGCTGTAGAAGGAGAGAAGGGAAGGGAGATAAGAAGGGGCAAGATGATGAAGATCTTTGAAGACTACAGTGAAGACGGTAGTAATTCTTTGATACAGAGGTTGATAGGTAACCACTGGAGATTTTGAGGAGAGGGGTGCCATGCCTGGAACGTTTCTGTAAAAATAATCTGGAGAGTAGAAACAAGTTTGGACAGAAGTGGAGAGAGACACTCCACTCTGGAGTCAGAGTGGACTGGGTCAGGGTTCAATGGCAGGACAGGGGAGAATGAGGCACAGTGAGAAGGTTAGCACCAGAGGAGAGTAGTGTGTGTGCTGGGATGTTGAAGGAGAGAAGGGACATGAGGTAAGAAGGGGCAACACGATGGCGATCTTTGAAGATGGTTGGGAGGAAAGGATGGGTGATTGGACTAATGTGATAGTGGCGTGAATGGAGAGTAAAGGGTGGTTCTTGGCGATGTTGCAGAAATGGGACTAGCAGGCTTTGGCAACAGATTGGATATGTGGGGTGAATGAGAGAGCAGAGTCCAGGATGAAACCAAGCCTGTGGGCTTGTTTGACGGCCAGGATGGTTCCCCTCTAAATCTTTGGGGACGGTTCAACTCCCAATCCCTGAGTCTTCCCCAACCCTTCATTAATAATACTTATGGTATTTGTTAAGCGCTTATTATGTGCCACGAGGTGTTCTAAGCATTCAGCACTCCTTAGGCGCTGAATCGCTGTGATCACAAATCCTCCTGAGCCTCTAAGTGTTCTGAGCCAGAATCCATCCGACGCTGTCAGCTCAGAGCTTCAACTCTTGAGCCCTAGACAACTCTGAATCCGACACCCTAACTTCCACCTGCTCTTCCCTGACCCTGGCACCTACAAATACGTGCAGAGACACACACATACATACAAAACACACTCACACAGACACTAACAAACACGTAAACACAGCCTTGCAAACAGACACATATAATTCTGTTCAAATCTTTTGGACCTTTCAACCACACCAATCTCTAAACCTTCTGAGCCCTCACCTGCTTCCATCCCTGAACCTCCAGAGACCTCCAAGTGACCCTCCAGAGACCTCCAAGTGCTCAGAATCTGAATCAGTCTTAGCCATAAAGTTTTGAGCCATAAAACTTACCTAGAGTCCTGCTCCTTCTGAACCCTCATGGAATCGGGCCCCGATTTCTTTGGAAACCTAATCATTTCCTCCCCAATATCTCTGAGACATATGATCTCTGAGTCCTAATTGGCCTGAACCTCAAATAGCTCAATATTTTCTACTTCTCAGGGCCCACGGGTATCGGAGCCCCCAAGACCTCAAAGCACTTATCTCCCAGTTGCCCGACTGTATCTCATTTACATAATCCACTCAAGGTGCAAATCTTTGGTACCCCCAAGCCACTCTGGGACCCCATAAAGGCAACCCTTAGGAATTGGAGTGTGACCGCTTGGCAGATTTGAAGAGGGAGGGCACTCCAGGCTAGAGGTAAAATGTGGGTCGGGCTTCAATGGCAGGACAGGTGAGAATGAGGCACAGTGAGAAGGTTAGCACCAGAGGAAAGTAGTGTGTGTGCTGGGATGTTGAAGGAGAAAAGGGACATGAGGTAAGAAGGGGCAACACGATGGCGATCTTTGAAGATGGTAGTCAGGAGTTTTTGTTTGATATGGAGGTTGTTAGGTAATCACTGGAGATTTTTGAGGAGGGGGGTGACATGTCCAGAAGGTTTCTTCTAGAAAGATCATCTGGACAGTAGAATGCAGTATGGACTCCAGTGGGGAGAGGCTTGTGGTTGGAGATCTTGAAGGAGAGATGCAGTAATCCAATCAGGATAGGATAGGTGACTGCACTAACATGGCAGCGGTTTGAATGGAGAGAAAAGGGCTGATCTCGGCTAGGTTGTGATGGTGAGATCGGCAAGCTCTGGTGACAGATTGGATTGATGGGGTGTATGAGAGAGCGAGTCAAGGATAATACCAAGGTTGAGGGCTTGTGAAATGGGAAGGTTGGTAGTGCCATCCACAGTAATGGGAAAAGCAGGGAGAGAACAGGGTTTGGGAGGGAAGATAATGAGCTTTGTCTTGGATATGTTGAGTTTGAGGTCAAGGGAGGACATCCACGTAGAGATGTCCTGAGGGCAGAAGGAGATACGAACCTGGAGGGAGGGAGAAAGAACAGGGGAGGAAATAGAAATTGGAGTGTCATCCACGTAGAGTCGATAGTTGAAGCCGTGGGAGTAATTGAATTCCCCCAGGGACTAAGTGTACATGGAGAATAGAAGAGGAGCAGGAACCTACCCATAAAGAACCCTTACAGTTAGTGGTTGGGAGTGGGAGGAGGAGCCTGCCGAAGAGACTGAGAATGCGTGACCAGAGAGAGAAGAGGAAAACCAGGAGAGGACAGAGTCACTGAAGCCAAGGTTGGATAAAGAGTTGTTAAGAAGGGGATAGTCAACAGTGTCAAAGGACACTGAGAGGTCGAGGACGACTAGGATGGAGTAAGAGGCAATGAACAGAAATGTGCTTGAAACCATGATTTTTGCCCAGGGGGAATTTTCTCTGAATCCCAATTATCTGACGCCTTCCACCACTCTGGGCTCCATTCTCCTTCCGTGCCTTTGAGGGGCTCTGAGGCGTAATCCCACTGAGCTCTAAGCCTGACGCTTAGAGGCCGCATGGCTCGGGGTCCTTAAACATCTCTGAGACGTAATAGGCCGGAACTCTAATTTATTCTACGCTCCAGTCTTCTCTGAGCCCCAGTGCTTCTCATTCCTAAGACTCTCAGCACGTGCAACTCATCGTGTCCCCAGTTTGTTGTACCCCTCAATCGATTCTGAGTGTGCCCTCATTTGCTAGAGCCTTTCCCTAGCTGAGCTCTTCAGAAGGATGAATCCTCTTGTGGACGTTTGCAACCAGGTCTTTGGGGACCATTAAAAATCCATTCCCTGAGCCTTTCCCAGCCCTGCATTAAGTGCTGTGAGCATCAATCCTCCTGACCCTTTATGTGCTCTGACTCCTAATCCAACCGACCTTTGGCACATCTCTGAGCCCCAGCATTTCTAACCTGTACAGAACTCTGAACCAAATGCCCTAACTCCCGCCTGCTCTTCCCATAACTCTCCATCTACAGACAGGAATACACACACACACACACACACACACACACACACACACTCTCTCTCTCTCTCGTACTCTCACACACACTCACACAAAAAGACAGACACACACACGCTCATTCATAGCACCAGTCTCTAAAACCTCTGAGCCCTAAACTGCTCGGCTACTGACTCTTTGAGCCCTTCAAGTACTCTGAATCTGAATCAGTCTGAGCCCTAAACAGTGCTCATCCCTTCTACTGCTTACAAAGAGCCTTAAAAGTCCCCTGGAATCCTGCTCCTTCTGTGTCTCAGGGGTATCATTTCCTACGAAATTGCTCGAGGTGCCCGTTCTGCTCAGGTGGCCTTTGCACTGATTCCTCATCCTTCTGGGCCCTGGTCTGCTTCGGGGCCTCCTCCTTTGGTAGATGCCCTCAATGGCTCTCCATTCTCGTCATTTGAGCCGGATCCCTGAGCTGAGACCACACATGTACTCAGTAGCCTGAGCCCCAAATGGATCTCTCTGAGCCCCAGATTTTCTGATCCCTAAGGCTCTCTGAATAGCCAACTCACCTTGTCCCAATCCTTCTGACTCCTAAACCCACACTGAGCCCCGGCTCTTCCATGCCTTAAAAAACACTCTGAACTGGAATCCAGCTGAGCCTGTTGGGTCATCTACCAAATGCTGGAACAAGATCTTCATTATCATTATTATTAAGTGCCGTCGAATCCTTTGTGATACACGATGACCCAATGGGTATACTGTCTTCAAAATGTCGGGTCCTCCATTATGGTTGGTCAAACACTCTAATGGTTCTTCCATTATTGTTGTTATCATTGTTCTCCTTATTGTCACCTAGAAACCTAATCCTTTGGCCCACTCTGCTGCTCTGGGTCCTGTTCTCTTGTGCCCTTGAGGAGCTATGAGTCCTAGCCTATTCCACTGAGCTCTGAAGCAATCAGGCTCTTGAAAGTTAGAGGTCTAACGGCTCTGGGTTCTTAAACATCTTTGAGCCCTAATAAGCCTGTGCCCTAATTCGATCTGTGCAACAGCCCTCTCTGAGTGTCAAGGGTTTTCATTCCTAAGAAGCTGAGCATGTGAAACCCAATGTTTATCAAATCATTTGGAGCCCTCAGTCAACTCTGAGTATGTACTACCCATTTTGGAGCCCTAATCCGGCTGAGCCCTATAGAAGGATCAATTTTCTGAGCACTGTTGGAACTAAGTCTTTGGGGACTATTTAACGACTGATCCCTGATCCTTCCCCAGCCCTCCTGAGCCTTGAAGTGCTCTGAATCTGAATCCACCCAATCTCTGATATCATCCGTGCCCCAACCTTCCTGAGTCCTAGTCAACTCTGAACACAACACCCTAAATTCCTGCCTGCTCTTCCTGCAGCCTGCAATCTACAGAATCATATGGGGACATACACGTACAAACGTGCACGCACACACACACCCACAAGCCCACACATGTACACACACTCCAAAACACACTCAAACATACAAACACAAACTCACATTCACGCTTTCCTTTGGACACACGTTCACCTCTGTTCAAACCAGATCTTTTCAACCACTCAGCCTGCACTGACCTCTAAACTTTCTAAGCCCTTACTCTCCATGCTTACTGACTCTTCAGAGCCCTCCAGGTGATCCAAACCCGAATCTGTCTTAGACCTAAAGAGCGCTCTTGTCTCCTAATGCTTGAAGCTCTGAAACTCCTTAAGGGCGCTGCTCCTTCTGGGCCCTTGGGGAATCGGACCCCAAGTCTTCTTAAAATCTAAGTCTTTCCAAATCCTAATAAATTCCTCCCCAACAACGCTGAGACCCCACTTCTCTGAGTCCTAATTGCTGTCAACCCCAAATCACTCGCAATTCTCAACTTCTCTGAGACCACGTGTTTCTGACCCAATAGTGGAAGAACCATTAGAAAGGTTGCGGATTGTGGCAGAAGACAGGGCCTTCTGGAGAAAGTATATCCATGTAGTCGCTATGAATCAGAAATGACTCCACAGCACTTAATAATGATAATGATAAAACCCTCAGAGCACTCATCACCCGGCTCTCTAACTGTCTCTCACATCTAACCCGCTCATGGGTGGCAATTCTTAGGCAACACAACCCGCTGTGGTCCCTCATCCAGCAGTCGCCTAAGCAATTCTTAACTCTCAATTTCTCTTAGAACTCAGTCTTTTAGACCAAAAATCACATGGGGCCCCAGTCCCACAGAGCCCAGAACCCAGAATTTCTTGTTCCTCTACAACAGTTGCAGCCCCGAATTGTGCTAAGCTGCACAGTTCTTCTGAGCATTACACCGCTCCAATGCTCAATCCTTCAGCACAGTGCATCTCTCTTGAATTCCATTCCATCTTGTCCCTAAACTACGCTTAGTCTGGATCCTTTTGGCTCCCTGGAAACCGCTCTGTGGCTTAAACCCTGGGGCCTTTGAACCGCTTCAATCCTAACCCTTTATATCCCATAAAATGCTCTTCATCCCGAGCCTTCTGGAGAACTTCTATCCAAAGGAGTCCTAATCCTTCTGAACCCCCACCCTCTTGGGGCTTACTCAAGGCACCCGTTCTGCTGAGGTGCCATTAGCTCTTCTCCCCCCATTCTATTGGTTCTGATCTACCTTAGGCCCTACTTCTTCAGAAGGTTGCCCCTGATCTCTCTATGTTCTCATTGTTCGACCCCCTTTCCTGCCCTGTCAACACCAGACTTCGAGTCCTCAGAGACCTGAGACCCAAATGAAGGTCTCGGAGCCCCAGATTTTCTGATCCCTAAGCCTCTCAGAGTAGCAAACTCACTGTGTTCCATTCCTTCAGCCGGCTAAACCAACCCTGACCCATGGCTCTCCAGTGCCCTAAAAAACACTCCGAGCCATAATCCAGCTGAGCCTGACAGAATGTTGGACCCTCTACCAACTGTTGGAACTAACTTCTCAGTATCATTATTATTTAGGGCTATGGCGTCATTTCTGATTCATAGTGACTCCACAGGTATACTTTCTCCAGAACATGCTGTCCTCTGCCATAATCCGGGACCGTTCTACCTTTATGCCAGTTATCGTTTTTATGGTCTCCACCCATCTAGCTACTGGTCTGTCTCTTCCACATTTTCCCCAGACTTTTCCTAACAGAAGTGTATTCTTCAGAGAATTAGTCTTCTGGATTGTGTGTTCTAAATATGCCAATCTAAATCGAGTCATTTGGTTTGCCGAAGACCCCTTTGGCTTAATTGGCTCCAAAATCCATTTGGTTGTTTTTCTGGCAATCCGTGGTATCCACAAAAGCCATCGTCTACACCACATTTCAAAAATCTGTGTTCCTTCCATCCTGTCCAGCATTCTGATCTCTACGTTGACACTTTGAAACACCTCAGACTTGAGAACTGGGAATTTTGTGACAATCTTTACCACAGCATATTTCCTGACCTTTTCCTGGTTCTTCGAAGGGAGTCTTCCTAACCTGAATCTTCAGTGTATTCTCGGCTATTTGTTGCTTTTTATTATTGATTACTGATCCCAGGAGAGAAGAATTTTTAACTATTTCCATGTTTTCTTCTCCCATTACAAATACGTTAAAACTTCCAGTTGTCATGACATTTGTTTTCTGGATTTTCAAATGGAGGACCCTCCATTTTCCTATTGCTCCTTAACTTTTAATATTCATTCATTCATTCAATAGTATTCATTGAGCGCTTACTATGTGCAGAGCACTGTACTATGTGCTTGGAATGTACAAATTGGCATCAGATGGAGACAGTCCCTGCCCTTTGACGGGCTTACAGTCTAATCGGGGGGGAGAGAGACAGACAAGAACAATGGCAAAGATAGAGTCAAGGGGAAGAACATCTAATTAAAACAATAGCAAATAAATCGAATCAGGGTGATGTACATCTCATTAAACAAAATAAATAGGGTGATTAAGATATATACAGATGAGCGGACAAGTACAGTGCTGATGGGAATGGGACGGGAGAGGGGGAGGAGCAGAGGGAGAAGGGGGAGAAGAGGATTTAGCTGTGGAGAGGTGAAGGAGGGGTAGAGGGAGCAGAGGGAAAAGGGGAGCTCAGTCTGGGAAGGCATCTTGGAGGTGTTGAGCTCTAAGTAGGGTTTTGAAGAGAGGAAGAGAATTAGTCTGGTGGAGGTGAGAAGGGAGGACATTACAGGCCTGCGGGAGGACGTGGCCCATGGGTCAATGGCGGGATAGGCGAGACCTAGGGACGGTGAGGAGTTGGGCAGCAGAGGAGCGGAGCATGCGGGGTGGGCAGTAGAAAGAGAGAAGGGAAGAGAGGTAGGAAGAGGCCAATTGATGGAGAGCCTTGAAGCCTAGAGTGAAAAGTTTTTGTTTTGTGCAGAGGTTGATAGGCAACCACTGGAGGTTTTTAAGAAGGGGAGTGACATGCTCAGAGTGTTTCTGCAGGAAGATGAGCTGGGCAGCGGAGTGAAGAATAGACTGGAGCGGGGCGAGAGAGGAGGAAGGGAAATCAGAGAGAATGCTGATACAGTAGTCTAGCCGGGATATTACGAGACCCTGTAGCAGTAAGGTAGCCATTTGGGTGGAGGGGAATGGGCAGATCTTGGTGATATTATAAAGGTGAGACCAGCAGGTCTTGGTAAGGGATCGGATGTGTGGGGTGAACGAGAGAGCCAAATCAAAGATGACAAGGAGGTTGAGGGCCTGAGAGATGGGAAGGATGGTCGTACCATCCACGGTGATAGGGAAGTCAGGGAGAGGACTGGGCTTGCGAGGGAAGATGAGGAGCTCAGTTTTGGTCTTGTTGAGTTTTAGGTGGCGGCAGACATCCAGGTGGAGACGTCCTGGAGGCAGGAAGAGATACGAGCCTGCAGGAAGGGGGAGAGGACAGGGGCAGAGATGTAGATCTGTGTGTCATCTGCTTAGAGATGGTAGTTGAAGCCATGAGAGTGGATGAGTTCACCAAGGGAGTGAGTGTAAATAGAGAACAGAAGAGAGCCAAGAACTGACCCTTGAGGAACTCCAACGGTTAGAGGATAGGAGGGGGAGGAGGAGACTGCAAAGGAGACCAAGAATGACCGGCAGGAGAGATTAGAGGAGAACCAGGAGAGGATGGAGCCCGTGAAGCCAAGGTGAGATTAGGTGTAGAGGAGAAGGGGATGATACTAAGCCCTAATACTACTAATACTAATAATAATACTAGTACTGATAATACTACTAATAATACTGATAGTAATAATTAATATTCATTCATTCAATAGTATTTATTGAGCGCTTACTATGTGCAGAGCACTGTACTAAGTGCTTGGGATGAACAAGTCGGCAACAGATAGAGACAGTCCCTGCCGTTTGACGGGCTTACAGTCTAATCGGGGGAGACGGACAGACAAGAACAATGGCACTAAACAGCGTCAAGGGGAAGAACATCTCGTAAAAACAATGGCAACTAAATACAATCAAGGCGATGTACAATTCATTAACAAAATAAATAGGGTAAAGAAAATATATACAGTCGAGCGGGCAAGTACAGTGCTGTGGGGATGGGAAGGGAGAGGTGGAGGAGCAGAGGGAAAAGGGGAGAATGAGGCTTAAGCTGCAGAGAGGTAAAGGGGGGATGGCAGAGGGAGTAGAGGGGGAAGAGGAGCTCAGTCTGGGAACGCCTCTTGGAGGAGGTGATTTTTAAGTAAGGTTTTGAAGAGGGAAAGAGAATCAGTTTGGCGGAGGTGAGGAGGGAGGGCGTTCCAGGACCGCGGGAGGACGGGACCCAGGGGTCGACGGCGGGATAGGCGAGACCGAGGGACGGTGAGGAGGTGGGCGGCAGAGGAGCGGAGCGTGCGGGGTGGGCGGTAGAAAGAGAGAAGGGAGGAGAGGTAGGAAGGGGCAAGGTGATGGAGAGCCTTGAAGCCTAGAGTGAGGAGTTTTTGTTTGGAGCGGAGGTCGATAGGCAACCACTGGAGTTGTTTAAGAAGGGGAGTGACATGTCCAGATCGTTTCTGCAGGAAGATGAGCCAGGCGGCGGAGTGAAGAATAGACCGGAGCGGGGCGAGAGAGGAGGAAGCGAGGTCAGAGAGAAGGCTGACACAGTAGTCTAGCCGGGATATAATGAGAGCCCGTAATAGTAAAGTAGCCGTTTGGGTGGAGAGGAAAGGGCGGATCTTGGCGATATTGTAGAGGTGAAACCGGCAGGTCTTGGTGACGGATAGGATGTGTGGGGTGAACGAGAGGGACGAGTCAAGGATGACGCCGAGATTGCGGGCCTGCGGGACGGGAAGGATGGTCGTGCCATCCACGGTGATAGAGAAGTCTGGGAGCGGACCGGGTTTGGGAGGGAAGATGAGGAGCTCAGTCTTGCTCATGTTGAGTTTTAGGTGGCGGGCTGACATCCAGGTGGAGACGTCCCGGAGACAGGAGGAGATGCGAGCCTGAAGGGAGGGGGAGAGGACAGGGGCGGAGATGTAGATCTGCGTGTCATCTGCGTAGAGATGGTAGTCAAATTAATACTAAGGCCTTCAAATTTTTGCTCTCTGCTTGAATGGTAGAAGCTGAAGCTTAACGAAGGTTGTTTCTTTTTCTTCCTGCAATCTTTACTCCCTGTTAATCTTGGGCCAATCAGGCTTAACTCATGTTGTATTCAGAAGAAAGGATGAAGAGACCAGGCGATAAGATTGATCCTTGTCCTTCCTCTTCACTAATGGGAAATCAATCTGCATATTCTGTTTAATTGTAGCCTCCCATTCAGGATGCAGGTTCCGTATCAATACTAATAATGATAATAATAATAATAATAATAATAATATTGGCATTAGTTAAGCGCTTACCTCCTTACCGTCCCCGGGTCTCGCATATCCCGGCATCGAACCCTGGCCCATGCCCTCATGCTGTCCTGGAATGCCCTACCTCCTCACCCCCGCCAAACTAACTCTCTTCCTCTCTTCAAAGCCCTGCTGAGAGCTCACCTCTTCCAAAAGGTATTCCCAGACTGAGCTGCCCCTTTTCCTTCTGCTCCCTCTGCTGCCTCTCTGCCCCTCCCTTCACCTCCCCTCAGTTAAGCCCCCTTTCCCCCCTTTCCCTCTGCTCCTCCCCCTTCCTCTCCCCTCCCCTCAGCACTGTGCTCATTTGCTCATTTGTATATATTTTTATTACCCTATTTATTTTGTAAATGAACTTTACATCCCCTTGATTCTATTTATTGCTATTGTTTTTGTCTGTCTGTCTCCCCAGATCAGACTGTAAATCCGTCAGTGTTCTGGGATTGTCTCTATCTGCTGCCGAATTGTACATTCCCAGCACTTAGTACAGTGTTCTGCACATAGTAAGCACTCAATAAATATTATTGAATGAGCGAATGAACAAACGAAAGAACCAACGAACCAATGAATGAATGAATGATTGAATAAATGAATCATGGAGAGACCTTTGGGCACCAATCCTTCCGAACCCTGAAAACATGCTGACCTTGAACCCCTTAATCCTTCTGACCTCTAAAGGACTTTTGGCCCTATCCTTTTGAGCCTGAGCCACAAACCAATTGGACCACCGTTTGGGCTGATTCTCCAGACTGCTCTGAGACCTAACCTGTTGGAGCCCTAAGAATCCTAAATATCTCTCCCAACACTGCTCCCGGTCCTAATCCATCTAACCACAAACCTGCTACCCAGGACTAATGCTTCAGACCCCTAGACTTTTTAAAACACCTACCTCTCATTCTAAGAATGAAAAACCCCTACTTTGAAACCCCTAATTCAGAGTCCTGGATCCTAATCTGGCTGCACACTGCATTTCAATTCAGTCACAATCTTTCTGAGCCCTATCTCACTTCGACTCTTTGTTCTTCTGCTCCCTTAAAGAAACTCCGGTTGTCACTCCTTTGAGCACCCAAGCCACTTTGGATTCCTAATCCTTCAGAGCCCCAAAGTGCTCTGGGCCTCCCCATAGTTTTCTGCTCCTTCAAACAAACTTAGTGTTAATCCTTCTGAGCCCTAAGTCGCTTGGGGGTCCCGATGTGATTGAACTCTAAAATACTGGAGGCCCTGATTTCAGCTCAGGTAGTAATAATAATAATGATGGCATTTCTTAAGCATTTATTATGTGCAAAGCACTATTCTAAGAGCTGGGAGGGATAGAAGGTGATCAGATTGTCCCCTATGGGGCTCACAATCATTCATTCATTCATTCATTCATTCAATAGTATTTATTGAGCGCTTACTATGTGCAGAGCACTGTACTAAGCGCTTGGGATGAACAAGTCAGCAACAGATAGAGACAGTCCCTGCCGTTTGACGGGCTTACAGTCTAATCGGGGGAGACAGACAGACAAGAACAATGGCAATAAACAGCGTCAAGGGGAAGAACATCTCGCAAAAACAATGGCAACTAAATAGAATCAAGGCGATGTACAATTCATTAACAAAATAAATAGGGTAACAAATCTTAATCTTAATCACAATCTTAATCCCCGTTTTGTAGATGAGGTAATTGAGGCACAGAGAAGTCAAGTGACTTGCCCATAGTCTCACTGCTGATAAGCAGCATAGCTCAGTGGAAAGAGCACAGGTTTGGGAGTCAGAAGTCTGGGTTCCAATCCCAACTCTGCCATTTGTCAGTGTTGTGACTTTGGGCAAATCACTGCATTTCTCTGTGCCTCAGTTACCTTATTTGGACAATGGGGATTAAAACTGTGAGCCCCACGTGGGACACCTGTTTACCTCGTTTCTACCCAGCACTTAGAACAGTGCTTGGAACATAGTAAGCGCTTAACAAATACCAATTATCATCAGTGCAATTAAATGGTCTCCCAAGCCCATTTTCCTGCATGTGCGCCGGAGATTTTTATGATCCACACAGTCAAAGGCCTTACTGTAATCAATAAAGCACAGACTGACATCCTTTCAATATTCTCTTTGTGCTGAGGACCAACGGACCTCAGCAGTAATGTTACGCATCCCTCGTCCTTTCCTTTGAAACCCTGCTCGAATACTGGACAATTCATGTTCCATGTAGGTCTCTGTGCAATGCTGTATGATTTTTACCAGTATATTGGTAACCTGTGATAACAAGGGATCTGTTTGCTAATTGTCTTTGGGGATTCATTAATAACCCCCTGGACGCCTACCCCTCCACAGCCTTACGTTAACTACTCATAGCATGAATCCTCCTGAGCCCTTTAATGCTCTGAATCCAAATCTCTCTCACCCTTGAGAGCTGCCCTGAGCCCAAATTCTTCTGAGCCCCCGAAGCCACACTAAGCCCCAGTCGTTCTGAGCCCTCCATCACCCAGACTCTTAATTTCCCCTGAGTCCTAAACATCACCAAGACCTAATCCTTCCCTGATGGCCTGAGTCCTCATGCTCCTGGCGGCAAATCTGTTTTAAGCACAAAGCCTTTAAAGCCCTATACTGCTTTGAGCCCTTTTATCGCTGTGAGCCCTAAGGCACTCTGAGGGTTAATCCTATACCTGAGCCCTCAATCCGATTTGAGCCTAACTGCCCTCAAACCCAGCTGAGCCCAACAGAACATTGGATCCTTGACCACGTGTTGGAACTAAGTCTTCATTATCATGATTATTTAAGTGTCATCTAGTCATTTTAGACATCTAGCTGCTACTCTTTCTGTTCCATATTTTCCCTGGAATTCTCCTAGCATTAATGTCTACTCCAGAAAATTTTTCCTCGTGATGATGAGTCCAAAATATGCTAATCTAAGTCGAGTCTGTTGGTCTTCCAAAGACTGCTTTGACTGTATTTGCTCCACAGTCCATTTACATGCTTTTCGGGCAGTCCAAGGTATTTACAGAAGTATTTACCAAGACCGCATTTCAAAAGAATTGAAATTCTTTCATTCCTGCTTTTTCATTGTCCAAGATTCTGATCCATACATTGTCACTGGAAACACCATAGAATTGGTCATTTGGATTTTTCTCGTAATTCTAACATCAGTACATTTCCGGACTTTTTCCAGGCTCTTCGAACAAGTCTTCTTAATGGGAATCTCTGCTGTGTTTCTTGACTATTAGTTCCTTTATTGCTGATTTTTGATCCAAGGAGAATAAAAAAGGTCAACTACAGTGAGCTTATCTCCATCCACTACAAATGTATTTAAGCTTTTAGTTGTCATGATCTCCGTTTTCTTGACATTCAAATGGAGGCTCATCTTTTTCTTTGTTCCTTAACTTTTGAGAAGAAGCCCTTCAAATCTTCACTTTCTACTAGTAACATAATAGCATCAGCTTAATGAAAGTTGTTTATACTCTTTCCTCCAGTCTTTATCACCCGTTCATCTTCCTCCAATCCAGCTTCTCTCATTATGGATTCGGTATTTAGGATGAAGAGATAAGGCAGTAAAACACATCCTTGTCTTTGCCCCTTGCTAATGACAAACCAGTCTGGGTCACCCTATTCCGTTCTGATTTTAGCCTTCTCTTCAGTTAAAGGTTCCTTATCAATGCAATTAAATGGTTTACCAAGCCTGCTTTCCTTAATGTGTTCCAGAGTTTATCGGGATCCAAACAGTCAAAGGCCTCACCTTAATCAATAAAACATAGGCTGACATCCTTCCAATATTCTCTTCGGGCTTTCACTTATCCAACAGACATCACCAGTAATATTTCACATCCCTAGACCTTTCCTTTCGAACCCCTCTTGAACATCGGAAAATTCCTGTTCCATGTAGGTCTCCATGCGATGCTGTATGATATTTAGCACTCCCTTTCTGTCCCATGAGATCAAGGAAACTATCCAGTGATTGTCTTTGAGGACCATTAACAACCCTCTGGACCTCTAAACCTCTGCTGCTCTTTGTTAGCTGCTGGCATCATGAATCCTCCTGGGTCTCTTAATGCTCTGAATCTGAATTTCTCTAACCCTTAACAGCTGCCCTGAGCCCAGATTCTTCTGAGCCCCCCAACCAATCTAAGCCCCAGTCCATCTGAGCCCTCATTTGCCCAGACTCTTAATTTCCCCGGGCTTCTAAACAGTGCTCGGCACTAATCCTGTCCTAAACTACTCTGAGCCCTCGTCTTCCTAAACCCCAAATCCAAGGGGAGGACTCACCTCTCTGCATGACTTTAATTGCTCTGAGCCCTAGAAAGACATTCTGAGTCCTCTGACCTCTTTTTAGCCCCAGGAACAGTCAGATGCCTTGATCCTGCTCACACCCGAACTGGGCCAAGGCATGATCTTTCTGGGTCTCACACTGCTCCGCGGGAGCTCCTCCTTCTGAGACCTAGACTACTATGGGCCCTAATCACTCTCTGCCCTATGCTGTTCTGGACCCTACCTGTCTGTCCCTTAGTCCCCTCAGACTTTCAACCTCTCCAGGTTGGATAGGTTACCATTTTCTGAGACCTGCCACTCACTGGGCCATGATCATTCCATGCCCTGCAGAAGCCTTGAGCCCTCACACTCCAGAGGATAAATCCACTTGGAGACCAAATCCTTCGGTGCCCTAAAAAACTCTGAGCCCTCTAATCACTCTGAGCCCTAAGGGTGTTCTGAGAGCTAATCCTACCTGAGCCCTCAAACTGATTTGAGTCTATTGGCCCTCAAGCCCTGATCCCTGGCTTTAGGCCTAATCCTACAGTGCCCAAAAGGCAGCCTAGTCCTCATCCCGTTTCAGAAACCTGGAGAGCTCTGTGAGGACCCATCATTCTGCCCTTATAGCACTCAGGGTGCTAATTCCCAGCTGAATCTCTCTCCTCCACTGCTCACCATCACATGGACTCGGGAACTCCGCTCCCTTCGAGGCGCGCCTTACACCGCCCATCCCTTGGTCCCGGCTAGCTCTTTGGCTCCTGATCGCCGAAACATTTGTGCCGGGACCGCCTCTCCTTTGGAACCGCGCCTTGGACCCCCGATCCCCTTATTCCCGGCTGAATCTTTCTCCTCCAGTCATCGCCACCACATCAACTCAGGACCTCCCCTTCCTTGGAGCCATGCTATCAGACTTCAGTGACCTGTCCCCGGGCTTAGGGTCGGCTCTCCAACCTGGACTTCTGCATCCGCGCTCAAGGACTCCGACACTGAGAATGCCCCCTTCTCTCTGCCTCGCACGCTACCGCAGGCCCCACAGTCTCCAGATCCACGAGTAGCTCCCAGACCTCCCTACAACTTTCCCTGACCCTCGTAGCCCATCCTGGTAGGAAACACGAACTGCAGGACTCTCTTCTCCCCACAACACCCTTCCCCCGGAGTTTTGGGACATTGTGCTCCCCTGCTCCTCCCACCCCCAGACCTTGGGACATTATGCTCCGCCCGCCCACCTCCCCCCGCCCCCGGGCCATTGGACCTTACCTCCCCAACAGCTCTCCCCTTACTCTGCCCGGGAGCGGCCATCCTTTGGGAAGCCCTCACTCCTTCCTCCCCTGTGAGGTGATAGATTTCCCCCACCTCCCCTTCCCCACCTCCATCCCCAGGCAACAATGCCCTTCTTTTCACTGTGTTACCTTAGCCGCCACCTGCACCCACAACCCACATTGGACATCCTCAGGGCTCCCTCCACCGCCTCAGAGACATTTGGACCATGAGCCACAGGACTCTCCTTGCCGCTAGCCTTTTGATTTTGATCAGATCGACCCTTGGTCAAGTCCACACCCAAACCTGGTCATCACCCACTTATTAATAATATTTTATTGTATCATGTTACTATATTACCGCTTTCACATGTTACTGTTAATTGTTCTCAAGTGCTGCCACCTACCTCTCTGACCTCACCATGTCCTCCCACCCCCCTCCGACGATCGGCCCCTCCCAATCCTCACCTTCCACTTCCTCTCTCTCGCCCAGCTCTTTCCCGCTCTCTCCTCTGCCTCCTCCCCTCCTCCCCCACCCTAGAACCCCACTTTACCAGCACCACCCCTCTTCCCCCTCCCCCTACGCTCCTCCTCACCAAACCCCTCCTCTCACCTTCCCCCCTTCCCTCTTCCCCTCCCACAACCCATATCATTCCTCCTGTCCCTCTGCCACCCCTCATTCCCCGCTCCCTGTTCAGGGCCCTTCCATCTCATTCCCATCCAAACCCTCCCCTCCTGTGGCTCTCTCCCCCCTCCCTCCCTTGCACCCACAGCTACTGTCAAATGTAGACTTTGGAATCCCCACTCCATTACAGGTAAACTACCTTTCATCCATGACCTTTTCCTTTCCCGCTTTCTCCTCTCCTCGCCCTTACTGAGACCTGGCTCACTCCTGAAGATACTGTCTCCTCCGCTGCTCTCTCCTGCGGAGGCCTCTTCTTCTCCCACTCCCTCGAGGCTCACTGGAAAGGAAGGAATCGTCGGCTTCCTTCTCTCACCCCGATGCCGCTTCTGTACTATCCCTCCTTCCCCTTCCATCTCCTACCCCTCCTTTGAAGACCATATCATTCGCCTCTACCACCCCCTTCAGGTACTTGTAGCCAACATCTACCACCCTCCTGGTCCCACCTGTGACTTCTTCAACGACCTTGAGCCCTTTCTCATCTTCCTTCTCTTCTTCTCTCTGCCCTCTCTGATCCTCGGAGACCTCGACATCCATATTCATTCATTCATTCAATAGTATTTATTGAGCGCTTACTGTGTGCAGAGCACTGTACTAAGCGCTTGCAATGTACAATTCTACACCAGGTAGAGACAATCCCTGCCCAATAACGGGCTCACAGTCTAAAGAAATAAAAAAATTAATGATAATTATGGTATTCATTAAGGGCTTACTATGTGCCAAGTAATGTTCTAAACGCTGGGGTAGATACAGAGTAATCAGGTTCTCCCACGTGGGGCTCACGCTTTAAATCCCCATTTTATAGAAGAGAAAACTGAGGCACAGAGAAGCGAAGTGACTTGCCCAAGCTCACACAACAGACAAATGGCAGGGCTTGGATTAGAACGTAAGTCCTATGACACTCAACAAAAATTCCTTACTACTGGCTTTAAAGCTCTCCTTCACTTTGCCCCTTCTTACCGCACCTCTCTTCTCCCCTTCTCCATCCTAGCCCAAATTGTCCACTTCTCTGATGATAAACTTCTCACTGGGCCTCGATCTTTCCCATCTCATCGTCGACCCTGGCCCACATCCAACATCGAGCCTTGAATTCCATCCCTCCTCATATCCACCAACAATCACTCTTCCCCCCTTCAAAGCCCTCCTGTAGGCACACTTCTCCAAGTAGCCTCCCCAAACTCATCCCCCTTTTCCTCTGCTCTTGCTTATTTCTACATCACTCTCTCCCACCCCTCACCTCACAGGACATATGTATATAGGTAGAAACCTATAATTCTATTTATTTATCTTCATGCCAGTTCACTTGTTTCAATGTCTTTCTCTCCCACCTTAGAATGTAATCCCACTCTTACCTGGGTGTGCTTCTCTACTGATGTATTGTACTTAGCAAGCAGTAGTAAAGTGCTCAGCACTGCTCTGCAACCGTGGTCAGATAATTGATCCCTCATAGGGTGCAGCTGAGCTAGGATTCCAAGAAGATTAGGGCACACTCAGAGTCAACTGAGGGCTTCAGAGGATTAGGAATACTGTCAGTTTCGCATAGTGAGCATCTTGGGGATGAGAAATTCTGGGGTTCAGAGAGAGCTGGAGTATAGATCGAATTAGGGTTCAGGAATATATAAGGACATAGAGCAATTAGGACTCTGTGCATCAGGAGTCCAATTGTCTTAGGTCTGACAGGAATTAAACCTGGAATTGAGCCTCAGAGCCCCTCAAGGGCACAGGAGGAGAACCTGGCCCAGAGTGGTGATGGACACCAAGGATTAGGACAGAGTGAATTCCACCTGAGCCAAAATTAGGGTCTCTAGCACATTAGGATCAACTGAATTGGGATCCCCCAGCGGTAAGGTCTCACTCAGAAGGATTATGACTCAGGTGGGTTTAGGGCTCAGAAGGCTAAGGGGAGGCCCTGAAGGTTTAAGAGTCTAAAGGAGATAGGAGTAGCACCCACAGTTGCTTGAAGGGAATGGAAGAACTAAGACCCGAATTGAGTTAGAGCTCAATAGAAATATTTCTGAAGAGAGATACAGTGTGCAGCTGGATTAGGACTTGGAGTGACGAAGGACTCAAAATGAGAATTAGAGATTTCAAGGAGTCTAGGGCTATGAAGCATTAGTAATGGAGAGGAGGTTTGAGGCCAGACAGATTCGATGCAGCAGGAGTTTTGGGCTGGGATTATTAGGATTGTTTGGACTCTGAGGGGATTAACCCTCAGAGTGGCCTGGAGGGTCAGCCCAATCACAGTTTGGATACATTTGGGGTTCCATAGGAGTAAGGCTAAAAGCACTCTAGGGCACAGAAGGATTAGAGCTCTGAGTGTTGTAGGGGCCAGTCTAATCGGGAGACAGACGGACAAAAGCAAGACAACATAATCAGGACATATAGAATCAAGGGGATGTACACCACATTAACAAAATGAATAGGCTAATACAAAATATATACAACTGAGCACAGTGCTGAGTGGAGGGGAAGGGAGAGGGGGAGAAGAAGAGGGAAAGGGGGTTTAGCTGAGGGGAGGTGAATGCGGGAATGGGGAGGAGCAGACAGCTGTGGAGGAGCAGAGAGGGAGCTGAGGGAGCAGAGGGAAAAGGGGTAGTTCAGTCTGGGAAGGCCTCTTGGAGGAGGTGAGCTCTCAGTAGGGCTTTGAAGAGGGGAAGAGAGTTAGTTTGGTGGATGTGAGGAGGGAAGGTATTCCAGGACAGCAGTAGGATGTGGGCCAGAGGTCGACGGCAGGATAGGCATGAATGGGGGACAGTGACGAGGTGTGGAGTGTACATTGTGGGTAGTAGAAAGAGAGAAGAGAGGTGTGGTAGGAGGGGGGAAGGTGATGGAGAGCCTTGAAGCCAAGAGTGAGGAGTTTTTCTTTCATGTAGAGATTGATAAGCAACCACTAAGGACTTTAAGAAGGGGAGTGACACGCCCAGAGCGTTTCTCCAGCAAAATGATTGGATCAGTGGAATGAAGAATAGACTGGAGTGGGGAGAGACAGGAGGAAGGGAGATCAGAGAGAAGGCTGACAGAAGAATCCAGCCAGGATATTATGAGAGCTAGTACCGACATGATAGATATTTGGAGGGAGAGGAAAGGGCAGATCTTGGCAATATGGTAAAAGTGAGACCAGCAGGTATTGGTTATGGATTGGATATATGGGGTGATTGAGAGAGCTGAGTCAAGGATGACATCAAGATTGCGGGCTTGAGAGACACGAAGGATGGTCGTGCCGACCAGAGTGACAGCGAAGTCAGGAAGAAGACAGGGTTTGGGAGGGAAGATAAAGAGCTCAGGTTTGGACATACTGTGTTTTAGGTGGTGTGAAGACATCCACGTAGAGATGTCCTGGAGGCAGGAGGAGATACAAGCCTGAAAGGAAGGGTAAGAGAACAGGGGAGGAGATGTAGATTTGGGTGTCATCTGCATAGAGACGAAAGTTGAAGCCGTGGGAGCTTATGAGTTTAGCAAGGGAGTGAGTATGGATGGAGAACAGAAGAGGACAAAGGAGTGACCCTTGAGGAACCCCGACAGTTAGTGGATGGTAGGGGAAGGAGGAACCTGAGAAGGAGACCGAGAATAAACGGCCAGAAATCTAAGAGGAGAACCAGCAGAAGATGGCGTCCATGGAGCCAAAGTGAGATAAGGTGTGGAGGAGAAGGGGATGGTCGACAGTGTCAGAGGTAGCTGAGAGATCGAGGAGGATTAGGATAGAGTAGGAGCCATTGGATTTGGTAAGAAGGAGGTCATGAGTGACATATGAGAGAGCAGTCTCAGTAGAGTGGAGGGGCAGAAGCCACATTGGAGGGAGTCCATGAGTGAGTTGGAGTTGAGGAATTCAAGGCAGTGAGTGTAGATGACTCGTTCTAGGAGTTTAAAAAAGAAGGGTAGGAGGAAGATAGGGCAATAGCTGAAAGAGGAAGTGGGGTCGAGTGAGGGTTTTTTTAGGATGGGAGACACATGGACATGTTTGAAGGCAAGTTTTACTGTTCCCAAAGACTTAGTTCCAACCATGGTAAGTGGGTTCATTCTTCTGTAGGGTTCAGCCTGGTTAGGGCTCTGAGCAGATGAGGGCACACTTAGAGTTGGTCGAGGGCTACAGAGAACTGGAGACAGTGTGAGTTTCACACACTGAGCATCTCAGAGAGGATTGGAGATCAAATTCGGGCCTGTTAGGGGGCTATGAGATGTTTAAGTCCCAAAGCCGTTAGGCCTCTAAAAGTCAGGATACCTATTGGCCCAGAGCTCAGTGGGATTAGGCCTCAGATTCCCTCAAGGGGACGGAAAGAGAATGAGGCCAAGAGCAGCATAGGGCCCCAGAGGATTAGGTCTCAGGGCAAATTCCATCTGAGCCAAAATCTGGTCCTTGAGAACAACCGGGTTCAATCAACCCAAGCAGCTAAGGGCAGAGAAGGAAGAGCACTAAGACTGTTTCAAGGTGCAGAAGGCCAGAGGGATGCCCAGGGCATTTTTGGGGACCCAAGGGACAGCTTGGAGCAGCTTGGAGACCACAAGGAGTATCACTCAGAGCGGTTTTAAGGGAGCAGAAGAATGAAGACTCAGAGTGGGGTTAGGGCTCAAAAGAATTGTGACTGCGGAGAGATGTGGCGGGCAACCGGATTGGGACCTTAGAACGCTCTAGGGCTCAGAAGGATAATTAGGGCTTTCGAGCAATCTAGGGTTCCAAGGTGTTAGGACCCGGGAGCATTTTGTGGACAAATGGATTAGGGTCAGGAGAGGTTTTGGTATAATATTATTAGGGATTCTTAGGGCTCTGAGAGGTTAGACTTCAGAATGATAATAATAATAATAGTGTTGGTATTTGTTAAGCGCTTACTATGTGCAGAGCACTTTTCTAAGCGCTGGGGTAGACACAGGGGAATCAGGTTGTACCACGTGGGGCTCACAGTCTTAATCCCCATTTTACAGATGAGGTAACTGAGGCACAAAGAAGTTAAGTGTCTTGCCCGCGGTCACACAGCTGACAAGTGGCAGAGTTGGGATTCGAACTCATGACTCCAAAGCCCGTGCTCTTTCCACTGAGCCACGCTGCTTCCCTACCAGGAGGATCAACTCAATCAGAGGTCTAACAAGTTTAGTGTTGAGAGTGAGGAGGGGCAAAACTGTTTAAGGTTCTGAAGGGTTTGTGCTCAGGGCTTTGAAGTGCTCAAAGGGATTGGTGCTTGAGGGCCTCTCCGGGATTCTGAATCAAGATCAGAACTCGGCCCTCTTGAGCCCCAGAGGTTTAGGCCAGAAACATGTATTCAGGACTCAAGGCCAAGCAGATTCAAATCTATTTGAAGGGTGAAAGAGGATTAGCCTTCAGAACCCCTTATGTCTCAGAGAAGCTTAGGTCTCAGAGCAGTTTAGGGTTCCAATAATTTGGACTCCATGTGCATTTATCCAAAGGAGGACGATCCAAAGCAGATCTCCTCCCAGAAGGACAAGGCATCAGAGCAAAGAGCACCTGAGCAGAACGGGGGCCTCGAGTAATTTGGGAGGAAGCAGTGAGGTTTTGGAAGACTTGGGTTCCAACCCTTGGAAGCGCAGAAGGAGCAGGACCCAGGGGACCTCTAAGGCTCACAGCAGTAGGAGGGATGAGTGCTGTAAAGGGCTCACACTGATATGGATCAGAGTACTTGGAGAGCTCCAAAGGATCAGCAACCGGGGCAGTTAAGAGCTCAGGAGCTTTCGAGGTTAATGCAATTGAATGGTCAGAAAATTTGTTTTGAATAGAGATGTGCTTGTGTCTGTGTGAAAGAGAGGGTGTGTGAGTTTGTGTGTGAGTGTGTGTGTGAGAGATAGAAAAAGTGTGTGTGTGAGAGACTGTGTGTGTGTGTGTGTGTGTGTGTGTGTGTGTGTGTGTGTGTCCCCGTCCCTGTCTGTAGGTGGCAGGGAATGGAAAGAGCAGACAGTAGTAAGGGCATTTGGTTCAGAATTTTGTCAGGGTTGGAAATGTAGGGGCTCAGAGCTGTGTCAAGGGTTGGATGGATTAGGAGTCAGAACACTTAAAGGTTTAGGAAGATTCATGCTCATAGCAATTAATGGAGGGCTGGAGAAGGTTCAGGGATTGGGTTTTTACTGGTCCCTGAAGATTCAATTCCAACCGTATTAAGAGGATTCATCCTCTTGTGGAACTCAGCCGAGGTAGGGCTCTGAGAGGATGAGGGCACACTCAGAATCGGTTGAGGGATCCAACAAATTGGGGACAAAGTGAGTTTCACATACTGAGTATCTTAGGAATGAGAACCAGTGGTGCTCAGAAAAAGCTAGAGCACAGATTAAAACAGGGATCAGGCCTCTTAGGGCTCAGAGATGTCTAAGGACCCAGAGCCATGAAGCCCTTAAGCTTCAGGAGTCTGAATGCCTTAAAGCTCACTGGGTTACGCCACAATGGCCCTGAAGGTCACGGAAGGAGAACAGGGCTCAGAGCAGCATAAGGCACCAAGTGATTAGGACTCAGAGAGAATTCCATGTGGGCTGAAATCAGGACTTCTGTATTCCTTGACTATTAGTTCCTTTATTGCTGATTATCAATCCCAGGAGAAAAAAAGTTGTCAACTATATTGATCTCTCCATCTACTACAAATGTATTAAACCTTGCAGTTGTCATGATCTTTGTTTTCTTGACATTCAAATGGAGGCCCATCTTTTTCTTTCTTCCTTAACCTTTGAGAATAAGCGCTTCAAATGTTCACTCTCTACTAGTAGCATAAAAGCATCAGCTTAATGAGGGTTGTTTACACTCTTTCCTCCAGTCTTTATCACCTGTTCATCTTCCTCCATTCCAGCTTCTCTCATTATGGATTCGGGATTAAGGATGAAGAGATAAGGTGATAAAATCCATCCTTGTCTTTCCCTCTTACTAATGGGAAACCAATCTGGATCACCATATTCTGTTCTTAATTTAGCCTTCTGTTCCGTAAAAGGTTCCGTATCAATGCAATTAATGAGTCTACTAAGCCTGCTTTCCTTAATGTGCTCCAGAGTTTATTGGGATACCCAGCATCAAAGGCCTTACCTTAATCAATAAAGCATAGCCTGTTATCCTTCCAATATTCTCTTTGGGCTTTCAATAATCCAACAGACATCACCAGTAATATTTCACATCCCTAGCCCTTGCCTTCCCAACCCAGCTTGAACACTGGGCAATTCCCGTTCCATGTTGGTCTCCATGCAATGCTGTATGACTTTTAGCAGTCCCTTTTTGGCCCGTGAGATCAAGGAAACTACCCAGTGATTGTCTTTGGGGACCATTAATAAGCACCCGGAACCCTAAACCTCTGCTGCTCTTTGTTAGCTGCTGGGATCATGAATCTTCCTCAGCCTCTTAATGATCTGAATCTGAATA
>NW_024396660.1:0-61411 GCF_004115215.2 Ornithorhynchus anatinus
AATCCTCTGAGCACTGTTGGAACTAAGTCTTTGGGGACTATTTAACGCCTGATCCCTGATCCTTCCCCAGCCCTCCTGAGCCTTGAAGTGCTGTGAATCTGAATCCACCCAATCTCTAATATCATCTGCGCCCCAACGTTCCTGAGTCCTAGTCAGTTCTGAACCAAACACCCTAAATTCCTGCCTGCTCTTCCTGCAGCCCGCAACCTACAGAATCATATGGGGACATACACGTACAAACGTGCACGCATACACACACCCATAAGCACACACATGTACAGACACTCCAAAACACACTCACACATACAAACACAAACTCACGTTCACGCTTACCTTTGGACACACATTCACCTCTGTTCAAACCAGATCTTTTTAACCACTCAGCCTGTACTGACCTCTAAACCTTCTAAGCCCTTACTCTCCATGGGTACTGACTCTTCAGAGCCTTCCGGGTGATCCAAATCCAAATCTGTCTTAGACCTAAACAGCGCTCTTGCCTCCTAATGCTTGAAGCTCTGAATCTCCTCAAGGGCGCTGCTCCTTCTGGGCCCTTGGGGAATTGGACCCCAATAATAACAATAATAATGTTGGTATTTGTTAAGCGCTTACTTTGTGCCGAGCACTGTTCTAAGCGCTGGCGTAGACATAGGGGAATCAGGTTGTCCCACGTGGGGCTCACAGTCTTAATCCCCATTTTACAGATGAGGCAACTGAGGCACCGAGAAGTTAAGTGACTTGCCCAAAGTCACACAGCTGACAAGTGACTGAGCTGGATTCGAACCCATGACCTCTGACTCCAAAGCCCGTGCTCTTTCCACTGAGCCACGATTACACCGCTCAAATGCTCAATCCTTCAGTACAGTGGATCTCTCTTGAATTCCATTCCATCTTGTCCCTAAACCACGCTTAGTCCGCATCCTTTCGGCTTCCCCGAAACCGCTCTGTGGCTTAAACCCTGGGTCCTTTGAACCGCTTCAATCCTAACCCTTTATATCCCATAAAATGCTCTACATCCCTAACCTTCTGGAGAACTTCTATCCAAAGGAGTCCTAATCCTTCTGAACCCCCACCCTCTTGGGGCTTACTCAAGGCACCCATTCTGCTCAGGTGCCATTAGCTCTTCTCCCCCATTCTATCGGTCCCGATCTACCTTAGGCCCTAACTCTTCAGAAGGTTGCCCCTGATCTCTCTATGTTCTCGTTGTTCGAGCCCCTTTCCTGCCCTGTCAACACCAAATTTCAAGTCCTCAAAGACTTGAGACGCAATTGAAGGTCTCCGAGCCCCAGATTTTCTGATCCCTAAGCCTCTCAGAATAGCAAACTCACTGTGTTCCATTCCTTCAGAGCTCTAAACCTACCCTGACCCATGGCTCTCCAGGGCCCTAAAAAACGCTCCGAGCCATAATCCAGCTGAGCCTGACAGAATGTTGGACCCTCTACCAACTGTTGGAACTAAGTTCACATTATCATTATTATTTAGGGCCATGGCATCATTTCTGAGTCATAGCGACTCCACGGGTATACTTTCTCCAGGACACCCTGTCCTCTGCCATAATCCGGGACCGTTCTACCTTTATGCCAGTTATCGTTGTTATGGTCTCCACCCATCTAGCTGCTGGTCTGCTTCTTCCACATGTTCCCTGGATGTTTCCTAACAGAAGTGTCTTCTTCAGAAAATAAGTCTTCTTGATGATGTGTTCAAAATATGCCTATCAAATTGCATCATTTGGCTTGCCAAAGACCACTTTGACTTAATTGGCTCCAAAATCCATTTGGTTGTTTTTCTGGCAATCTGTGTTATCCACAAAAGCCATCTTCTATACCACATTTCAAAAATCCGTGTTCCTTCCATCCTGCCCAGCATTCTGATCTCTACATAGACACTTGGAAACACCACAGACTTGAGAACTGGGAATTTTGTGACAGTCCTTACCACAGCATATTTCCTGACTTTTTCCTGGTTCTTCGAAGGGAGTCTTCCTAACCTGAATCTTCAGTGTATTCTCGGCTATTTGTTGCTTTTTATTATTGATTATTGATCCCAGGAGAGAAGAATTTTTAACTATTTCAATGTTTTCTCCACCCATTACAAATGTGTTAAAACTTCCAGTTGTCATGACATTTGTTTTGTGGATTTTCAAATGGAGGCCCCTCCATTTTCCTATTGCTCCTTAACTTTTAATATTCATTCATTCATTCAATAGTATTTATTGAGCGCTTACTATGTGCAGAGCACTGTACTAAGTGCTTGGAATGTACAAATTGGCAACAGATGGACACAGTCCCTGCCCTATGATGGGCTTACAGTCTAATCAGGGGGGAGAGAAACAGACAAGAACAATGGCAATAAATAGAGTCAAGGGGAAGAACATTTCATTCAAACAATAGCAAATAAATCGAATCAGGGTGATGAACATCTCATTAAACAAAATAAATAGGGTGATTAAGATATATACAGATGAGCCAACGAGTTCAGTGTTGATGGGAATGGGACGGGAGAGGGGGAGGAGCAGAGGGACAAGGGGGAGAAGAGGGTTTAGCTGTGGAGAGGTGAAGGAGGGGTAGAGGGAGCAGAGGGAAAAGGGGTCCCTCCCAAACCCCGTCCTCTTCCTGACTTCCCTGCAACTGTGGTTGGCACAACCACCCTTCACGTCTCTCAAGTCCGCAACCTTGGGTCATCCTTGACTCAATTCTCTCATTCAGCCCACACATCCAATCCGTCACCAATGCCTGCCGGTCTCACCTTTACAAATTCCCCAATATCCGCTCTTTCCTCTCCATCCAAACGGCTATCATGTTGGCACAAGCTTTCATAATATCTCGGCTGGATTATTCTGTCAGCCTTCTCTCTGATCTCCCTTCCTCCTGTCTTTCCCCACTCCAGTCTATTCTTCCTTTCACTGCCCGGATCATCTTCCTGCAGAAACGCTCTGGGCATGTCACTCTCCTTCTTAAAACCTCCAGTGGTTGCCTATCAACCTCTGCATAAAATAAAAACTCTTCACTCTTGGCTTCAAGGCTCTCCATCCTACCTCACCTCCCTTCTCTCTTTCTACTGCCCACATCGTGCACTCCGCTCCTCGGCTGCTCACCTCCTCCCTGTCCCACGATCACGTATATCCCGCCGTTGATCTCTGGCCCACATCCTACCTCTGTCCTGGATTGCCCTCCCTCCTCACCTCCGCCAAACTCTCTTTCCTTCTGCATAGCTCTACTGAGAGCTCACCTCCTCCAAGAACCCTTCCCAGACTGAGCTGCCCCTTTTCCCTCTGCTCCCTCTGCTCCTCTCTACTCACCCGTCACCCCCTGCTCCTCCCCGTTCTCCCTTCACCTCGTCTCAGCCAAACCTCCTTTCCCTCTGCTCCTCCCTGTCTCCCTTCGCCTCCCCGTGCACTCTGCTCATTTGTATATATTTTTTACTACCCTATTTATTTTGCTAATGAAGTGTACATCCCCTTGATTGTATTTACTGTGATTATCTTATCTTGTTTTTGCACAGTCCGATTAGACTATGAGCCATCACTGGGCAGGGATTGTCTCCATTTGTTCCCCAATTGTACATTCCAAGTGCTTAGTACAGTGCTCAGAACATAGTAAGCTCTCAATAAATACTATTGAATGAATGAATGCATGAATGAATGAATGATCTCTTAGCCTTGCCTTGTCCTCCATTAACTGCAGTGAGCACGAATCCCGCTGAGCCTTTAAATGCACTGAATCTGAATCCATCCGATCCCTGACACTGCTCTGAGCCCCACAGCTTCAAGTCCCGCATAACTCTGAACCCAACACCCTAACTCCTACCCGCTCTTCTCCCATCCCACCTCCTAGAGATTCTTATGAGGACACACACATACACACACACATGGATGCACACAAACACTCATGTACACCCCCAACACGCACACCTACCAACATACGCTCTGTCACACACAAGCTCACACACACCCTCACACACAGACACACACTCACTTTTGTTCGAACAAAATCTTTTCAATCACTTAACCGCACTGATATCTAAACATCTGGTGCCCTTAACATCCACCAGTCCTGACTCTTTGGAGCCCTCCAAGTGCTCTGAATCTGAGTCCATCTGAGCCCTGAACAGCACTCATGCCTCCAACTGCTTTAAACCCTAAAACTCCCCACAGGCCCTGTTCCTTCTGGGAGCGTGAGGAATTGGACCCCGAGCCTTCCTGAGCCCTAATTCACTCTAAATCCTAATAACCTCAGTAACCTCATTAATTGAAACCCTCACTTGCTCAAGGTGCCTGTTCTGCTCAGGTGCCATTGGCCATGCGCCCTCTTCTTCTTGGCCCCAATTTGCTTCTGGCCCTACTCCTTCAGAAGGTGTTCTAGATGGCTCTACATTCTCATCATTCATCTCCTGTCTCTGTGCCCTAGAACACTCTGGGCTCTGATTGTTCTCTGCCCTACTCTATTTGGAGCCCTATCTGCCTGAGCCTCACTCGGCTGATTTTCAACCTCTCCCCACTGAGCTTACCACATTTCTACCCCTGCTATGTTCTGGGCCCTGATGGTTCCATGTCCTTGAGAGCTCCAGAGCCATCACACTTCTGAGGATAAATCCTCTTGGAGACCACTTCCTTTGGAGGCCTAAAAAGCTCTGAGTCACCTAATCACTTTGAGCCCTAAATGTCTCTCAGGGTTAATCCAACCTGAGCCCTCCAATGGATTTCAGTCTACTTTCCCTCGAGGACTGAACCCATGATTCAGGCCTAATCCTCTGGAGACTGAAAGAGTACTTCATCTTGATCCTGATTTGGAATTTCTGAGAGCCCCTTGTGAACCAATCCTTCTGAGTCCTGCAATTTCCTGAGCACAAGTGGATCTTGTCAATGTTGTGTAGAAGAGATTGGCAGGCTCTGGTGACAGACTGGTTATGTATAATGAATGAGGGAGCAGAGTCAAGGATGGCTCTATGGTTGTGGGCTTGGGTGAGAGGAAGGATAGTTGTGCCGTCCAAAGTGTTGGAAGAGTTTGGGAGAGGACAAAAGGGGCTCTGTCTTGGACAACGTTGAGTTTTGGGGGATGGGAGCACACCCAAGTAGAGGCGTCCTGAAAGCAGGAGGATATGTAAGTCTGGAAGGAGAGAGACAGAACAGGGGAGGAGATATAGACTTGGGTGTCATCTGCATAGAAATGATAGTGGCAACTACAGGAGTGGAAGCAGTTGCACACTAACATGCTGGAGTTCTGAATTCCGGCTCAGGTGGCATTCGCTCCGAGCCCTGATCCTTTGGCACCGTCTTAAATAATGGCCTGAATTATGGACTGGAGAGGCAGGAGGTTGGGTTGTCAGAGAGGGGGCTGATGCAGTGACCTGGTCAGGATAAGAAGAGTGATTGTGCTACCATGTTAACAGTTTGGATGATGAGGAAAGGTGGATCTTAGCAATGTTGTGAAGGTGAGATTTTCAGGCTTTGGAGACGGATTGGATATTTGGGGTGAATGAGAGAGCCAAGTCAAGCATGGCATCAAGTCTTCCGGCTTGTGTGAGAAGAAGGATGGTTGTGTCGTCAACAGTGTTTGGAAACTTTGTGAGAAGACAGGGTTTTGGAGGGAAGATAAGGAGCTCTGTCTTGGACATATTGAGTTTTAGGTGGCAGGAGGATAGCCAAGTAGAGGGGTCCTGAAGGGAGGAGGAGATGCGACTGGGAGGGAGGGAAGAGAAAAGGGGAGAAAATAAAGATTTAGGTGTCATCCACATTGTGGAAGCCATAAGAGCCTGCAAGCATAGATCACTCAGAATTCTCAATCTCTCAGAGCCCACATGTTTCTTAACGCCTAGCATCTTCAGAACACTCATCGCCCAGGGTGCCCTACTCTTTCATTAGAACTAATCTATTCATTCATTCATTCAATAGTATTTATTGAGCGCTTACTATGTGCAGAGCACTGTACTAAGCGCTTGGGATGAACAAGTCGGCAACAGATAGAGACAGTCCCTGCCGTTTGATGGGCTTACAGTCTAATCGGGGGAGACGGACAGACAAGAACAATGCGCTAAACAGCGTCAAGGGGAAGAACATCTCGTAAAACAATGGGCAACTAAATAGAATCAGGCGATGTACAATTCATTAACAAAATAAATAGGAGGTAACAAAATATATACAGTTGAGCGGACAAGTACAGTGCTGGGGATGGGAAGGGAGAGGTGGAGGAGAAGAGGGAAAAGGGGAAATGAGGCTTTAGCTGTGGAGAGGTAAAGGGGGATGGCAGAGGAGTAGAGGGGAAGAGGAGCTCAGTCTGGGAACGCCTCTTGGAGGAGGTGATTTTTAAGTAAGGTTTTGAAGAGGGAAAGAGAATCAGTTTGGCGGAGGTGAGGAGGGAGGGCGTTCCAGGACCGCGGGAGGGCGTGACCCAGGGGTCGACGGCGGGATAGGTGAGACCGAGGAACGGCGAGGAGGTGGGCGGCAGAGGAGCGGAGCGTGCGGGGTGGGCGGTAGAAAGAGAGAAGGGAGGAGAGGTAGGAAGGGGCAAGGTGATGGAGAGCCTTGAAGCCTAGAGTGAGGAGTTTTGTTTGGAGCGGAGGTCGATAGGCAACCACTGGAGTTGTTTAAGAAGGGGAGTGACATGCCCAGATCGTTTCTGCAGGAAGATGAGCCGGGCAGCGGAGTGAAGAATAGACCGGAGCGGGGCGAGAGAGGAGGAAGGGAGGTCAGAGAGAAGGCTGACACAGTAGTCTAGCCGGGATATAACGAGAGCCCGTAATAGTAAGGTAGCCGTTTGGGTGGAGAGGAAAGGGCGGATCTTGGCGATATGTAGAGGTGAAACCGGCAGGTCTTGGTAACGGATAGGATGTGTGGGTGAACGAGAGGGACGAGTCAAGGATGACACCGAGATTGCGGGCCTGCGGGACGGGAGGATGGTCGTGCCATCCACGGTGATGGAGAAGTCTGGGAGCGGACCGGGCTTGGGAGGGAAGATGAGGAGCTCAGTCTTGCTCATGTTGAGTTTTAGGTGGCGGGCAGACATCCAGGTGGAGACGTCCCGGAGGCAGGAGGAGATGCGAGCCTGAAGGGAGGGGGAGAGGACGGGGCGGAGATGTAGATCTGTGTTCATCTGCGTAGAGATGGTAGTCAAAGCCGTGAGAGCGGATGAGTTCACGAGGAGTGAGTGTAAATGGAGAACAGAAGAGGGCCCAAGAACTGACCTTGAGGAACTCCAACAGTAAAGGATGGGAGGGGGAGGAGGCTCCAGCGTAGGAGACCGAGAATGATCGGCAGAAGGTAAGAGGAGAACCAGGAGAGGACAGAGTCCGTGAAGCCAAGTGAGATAAGTTGGAGGAGGAGGGATGGTCCGACAGTGTCAAAGGCAGCAGAGAGTCAAGGAGGATCAGAATGGAGTAGGAGCCATTGGATTTGGCAAGAAGGAGGTCATGGTGTGACTTAGAAGAGACAGTCTCGGTAGAGTGGGGGACGGAAGCCAGATTGGAGGGGGTCTAGGAGAGAATGGAGTTAAGAATTCTAGGCATCGATTGTAGACGACCGTTCTAAGATTTTGGAAAGGAATGGTAGTAGGGAGATAGGACGATAACTGGAGGGGGAAGTGGGTCAAGAGCGGGTTTTTTAGGATGGGGGAGACGTGGGCATGTTTGAAGGCAGAGGGGAAGAAGCCCTTGGAGATTGAAGTGGTTAAAATAGAAGTTAAGGAAGGGAGAGGGCAGGGGCGATGGGTTTAAGAAGGTGAGAGGAATGGGTCCGAGGCGCAGGTGGAGGGTGGCACTTGCGAGAGGAGGAGATCTCCTCTGAGGATACTGCAGGGAAGGATGGGAAAGTAGGGGAGGGGGTTGTTGGGTGGGAGGGGAGAGGCGGAGGGGTGACTTTGGGGAGCTCAGACCTGATCGTGTTGAATCTACTAATGGAGGGTAATTCTTGCATGTCCTGAGCTGCTTTGGACCCTCACCCAGAGGAATTTCAAGTCCTCAACCTCGCTTAGGACTTGATTCTAATAATCGCACTGGGCCCCAGACCCGCTGAGCCCAGAAATCCTAGTGCCTCCATACCTGTCACAGCCCTCAAGCTGTTCTAAGCTACACAGTTCTTCCAAACTCTACACCTCTCTGATGCTCAATTCTTCAGCACACTGCATCTCTTTTAAATCCCAATCCATCTGGGCTCTTGTGGGAAGAGTGCCCTAACTGTGAATTTGTGCTTTCTTCCACTTGAGCAGTCAAAGGCAAGGACATGGCCCTTCCTCAGCTTGAACAACACCCAGCAAGGACACGGAACTGCTACACAACAAGAATGTGGAACGGAAACTGTGCCAATCTACTAGACATCCTGGAAACATGAGGAGGGCTAACCAGTATGAGGGGGCTTCATACACAAATGCATGATAAGTAGGCTATATAAGAGGCATTGCTGCAATCATTAATTGTAGGCATTTTGACAGAACCCTGCAGTGCCTGCTCTGCTGATTAGGACTCGGGCCCCCTCCTTCCCTTGCTTGCTGTACTACAGCTATGTGAGTGCCCCCAATAAAGAGGAAGAAGTGTGGCTCAGTGGAAAGAGCCTGGGCTTCGGAGTCTGAGGTGATGGGTTCGATTCCCGACTCTGCCACTTGTCAGCTGTGTGACTGTGGGCAAGGCACTTCACTTCTCTGGGCCTCAGTTACCTCATCTGTAAAATGGGGATTAACTGTGAGCCTCACGTGGGACAACCTGATTACCCTGTATCTACCCCAGAGCTTAGAACAGTGTTCTGCACATAGTAGGCACTTAACAAATACCAACATTATTATTAGTAGTATTATTATTATCACTCTGTCTTCTTGTCTAGTGTTTGGCTCAGAGTTGCCCAATCTGAAGAACCCAAATTCCTTTGAACTCTCACTTCTTCAAGGCCCCCATTCTGCTCAAGTGCCACTGGCTCTCCTCCCCGAACCTTTAGGCCCCAGTCTGCTTTGGGCCCTCTGTCTTCTGAAGCTGCTCTCAATAGCTTTGTTTCCTCATCTTTTGACCCACTTTTCTGCCCCGGGTCCTAACCCCTACCTCGGAGTCCTCACACTCCTGAGACCCTAATGGACCTCTTCGAGCCCTACAGAAGGAACAATCCTCTGGACCATAATTGGACCTAAGTCTTTGGAGACCATTAAACAGCCTAACCCTGAGCTTTCCCCGGCACTCCATTGACACGAATGGCATTAATGAGCACGAATCCTCCTGAGCCTTTAAGTGTTCTGAGTCTGAATCCATATGACCCCTGGCACCCTTTCAAGTCCTAACACTTTTGAGCCCCATACAACTCTGAGTCCAATCCCCTAACTCCCTCTCCCTCCCCCACCCTGCCATCTACAGATTTCTGTGGTGAGACACACATTCCACACATGTGTTTCTGTGGGGAGACACACACACACACACACACATTCACGCTCACACCCACCCTCAAAAACGCACAAACAGTCACGACATCATGAAAAGAGAGATGAACACCACACTTCCGTTCAAATCTTTTGAGCCATTCAACCACCCCGATCTCTACATCTTCTGAGTCCTTAACTGTTGCAGGCACTGACCCTCCAGAAAACCTTCAAGTGCTCAGAATCCAATCAGCCTGAGCCCTAAACATCGCTTAATCCTCCTTCTGCTTTGAGCTGTAAAACCTCTCTGGGGTCTTGTTCCTTCAGGGCCCTCTTAGCATCAGTTCCTGTGTCTTTGGAAACCTAATTGTTTCCTCCCCAGTGGTCCCAAGACCTAAGATTTCTAAGTCCTAATTGGCCTGAACCCCAACTAGCTTGGAGTTCTCTACTTTTCAGAGCTCTAGGCCCAACAACCTTAAGGCACAAATAGCCCAGCATGCCTGACTCTATCTCAGACCTAAATCTTCGGCTCCCCATGCTGCTCTGGACCCTCAGCCAGTAGACAACTAAACAATTCTGAACCCCCACCCTCCCTTAGGACTCAGGTTTTTGCACCAGATATCACCAGGGGCCCCAGTCCAGCTGAACCCAGAGCCCAGAACTCCTTGAGTCTCTACATCTATGGCAGCCCTGCCACTGCCCTTGGCTGCACAGTTCTCCCGAGCCCTACTTCTCCCCAGTGCTCAATCCTTTGGCACACTCCATCTCTCTCTTGAACCCCAATCCATCTGGGCCCTAAACTGCTCTGAATCTGAACCCTTTCAGCTCCCTTTAAACCACTCGGGGGCTTAATCCCTGGGGCCCTTAGTGCCCTTTGAATCCTAAACCTTCAAATCCCTCAAAGTGCTCTTCGACTCAGAATCTTCTGGCAAACTTCATCCCAATGTAGCCCTAATCTTTCGGAGCCCATTGCCTTTGAGCCCTTGCTTGCTAAAGTTGTCTGTTCCACTCCGGTGCCATTGACTCTGATCTCTAATCCTTCTGGGAACCGAGCTACCCAGGCTGGGCAAGGCTAAAGATATGGGTGTTTAACAGTCGCCAAAGAAATAGTTCCAATCCTGGTCAGAGGACTGACTCTTCTCCAGGGCTTATTTGGGTTAGGGCTCCAAGCAGAATTGGGAACACACAAAGTTGGTTGAGGGCTCCAAAGGATTGGGGTCACAGTGAGTTTCACAAGCTGAGCATCCTTGGGATGAGAACCACTGGGGCTCAGAAGGGGCCAGAGCATAGATTAAAATAGAGATCAGGGCTATTGTGGCCCAGAGATGTCAAAGGAGCCAGAGCCATTAAGCCTCTAACCATCATTAGTCCGATTGCCTTAGAGCTCGGTGGGTTTATGCCTAGGAAGCAGCATGGCTCAGTGGCAAGAGCCCGGGCTTGGGAGTCAGAGGTCATGGGTTCGAATCCCAGCTCTGCCATGTCAGCTGTATAACTGTAGGCAAGTCACTTAACTACTCTGTACCCAAGTTCCCACATCTGTAAAATGGGGATTAAGACTGTGAACCTCATGTGGGACAACCTGATTACCCTGTTTCTACCCCAGCACTTGGAACAATGTTTTGCACATAGTAAGTGCTTAACAAATACCAACATTATTATTATTATTATTATTGTTATTAGGTGCCACTCAAGAGCACAGAAAGAAAACAGGTCCCTGAGCCGCAGATGGCACCTAAACGTTAGGACTCAGAAACAATTCCACCTGAGCTGAAATCAGGGCTTTGAACATCTAAAGGTTCAATCACATTAGTAAGGAGAGCGGCTAAGGGGTCAAAGGGATTAACAATAAGGTTGTTGGAAGGTGTAGAAGGCTTTGGGAGGACCCAGGTTATTTTGGGGTTCTGAAGGATTAGGCATCCAAAGCAGATAGGGGTTAGAAATGGAAAATCCGTTAGAAGAACTGTTGGAAATGGAAGAATTCAACCTCCTCACTGTGCCTCTTTCTCACCTGTCCGGCCCTCGACCCCTGGCCAATGTCTTACCTCTGGCCTGGAATGCACTCTGTGCTCACATCTACAAAACTGGTGATCTTCCCCTCTTCAAAGTCCTACCACCTGCAGGAGGTCTTCCCAGATTGAGGCCACCCCCACTTTTTCCTCTGCCCCTCCTCCCCTTCCCATCACTTCTACTCACTCCTTCTGCTTTACCCCCTTTGCCTCCCCACAGACCTTGTGTACATTTGTACATATTTATTATTCTCTTTATTTTATTAATGATGTATATATATATATATATATCAATAATTCTTTTTATCCATTTTAATGTTACTGATGCTTGTCTACCTGTTTTCTTTTGTTGCCTGCCTCCACCTTCTAGACTGTAGGCCCGTTGTATGGTAGGGATTGTCACTATCTGTTGTTGAATTGTACTGTCCAAGCACTTAGTACAGTTTTCTGCACATGGTAAGTGCTCAATAAATATAATTGAATTAAGGAATGAATGAATGGATGAGACTTAGAAAGGTTGCGGATTGTGAGAGAGGAGAGGACCTTCTGGAGGCAGTATATCCACGGAGTTTCTCTGAACTGCAATGGAAAAGATGACACCCAGTAATAAGTATAATGTAGAGGTAGTTTCAACAGTTGGTAGAGGAGCCAATGTTCTGTCAGGCTCAGTTGGGTTTCAGTGCTGTTAGGCTCAAATCCAAGTGAGGGCTCAGGTAGTATAAACCCTCAGAACACCTTAGAAATCAGAGCAATAAGAGGGGTCAGAGTGGTTTAGGGCTCCAAAGGCTTTGGGCTCCAAGTGGATTTATTGCCAGGAGTGTGAGGTCTCAGGGCATTTGAAGAACAAGGAACCAGCAGGGCCCAGAGGGTGTCAAGGGTCTGAAAGCAGTACCCTTGGTGGAGAAAGGTTAAAAGTCTGAGTGGACTCAGGTTCAGATGGACAAGACTCAGAAAGCTGTAGAGAAGAGAACAGTTAGGTCCCAGAGTGGTCTATGGCTCAGAAGAATGAGACTCAGCAGAGCTGGTTGGGGTCCAGAAGGATCAGGCCTCAGCCCAGTTTGGCAGTCAGCAGGATTAAGGACTTTAAGTGTTCTCATGGCTAAGAAGAATCCTGAGGACTCAGAGTGTCTTTCTGGGGCTTGGAAAGGCTGAAGTCATGCCCAGAGGTGACCCCCCGAATTGGATTTGGGATCAGGAAGATGAGGATTCAGAGAAGGATTAGGACTTGGCTATGTTCAGGACTGAGGGGAAATTAAGAGTCTGGATGAATGAGGGCTCAAAACGACTGGAGCCTAGAGTGGTTTTGGAGGCTCAGAAGAATCTGGGCTCAGAGCAGCTCTCAGGGGTCAGGGAGATTTGGATTCAGATCTCAGGAGGATTCTTGCTATGAGTGCTTAACATAAGGCATTGGAGGGTTAGGGGTACGGGTGGTGGTGAATGGTCCCAAAAGACAATTAGCAAACTTTCCTTGATATCACGGGTCACCAGTGTACTGCTTAAAAGTCACACAGTATCGCACAAAGACCAACATGGAATGTGAATTACCCAAGTAGGAGGTTAGAGGCAGAGTTCTGCCATTTCTAATGGTTCTTCTAATGGTTCTTCTAATGGTTCTTCTAACGGGTCTTCTAACGGTTCTTCTAGGTTCTGATGGTTCTTCCTGTATCATTCCTATGGTTTGTAGCCAGCTAGCTGCTAGTCAGCCTCTTCCACATTTTCCCTGGAATTGCCCTAGCATTAGTGTCTTCTCCAGAAAATCCGTCCCCCTAATGATGACTCCAAAAGATGCTAATCTCAGTCGAGTCTGTTGGCCTTCCAAAGACCCCTTTGGCTTAATTTGCTCCCCAATCCATTTCCAAGCTTTATGGGCAGTCCATGGTATTTACAAAACCCTTCTTCAACACCACATTTCCAAAGAATCAACATGCCTTCAATCCTGCTTTTTCACAGTCTGGCTTTTTGATCCATACATTGTCCCTGGAAACACCAGAGAATTGGCAATTTGGATTTTTCTGGTAATTCTTACATCAGAACATTCTGGGACAGTTTTCTGGCTCTTTTAGCAAGTCTTTCTAACGGGAATCTCTGCTGTGTTTCTTGCATATTAGTTGCTTTATCATTGGTTATCGATCCCAAGTGAGAAAAAATGTCCCTTATTTTGATCTTCTCTCCATCCAATACAAAAGCATTAAAATTTCAGTAGTCATGATTTTGTTTTATTGACATTCAACTGAAACCCCATCTTTTTCCTGTTCCTTAACTTTTGAGAATAAGCCCTTCAAATCTTCACTTTCTACAAGTAGGGTAGTAGCTTCAGTATAATTCAGATGGTTATTTATACTCTTTCCTCCAAACTTTACTCCCTGTTCGTCTTCATCCAATCCAGCTTCTCTCATTTTGGATTCGGTAAAAAGGGTGAAGAGGTGAGGCGATAAGATACATCCCTGTCTTTACCCCTTACTAACGGGAAACCAACAGGGGTCACCATATTCTGTTTTTATTTTAGCCTCCTGTTCAGTTACAGGTTCCGTATCAGGGCAATTAAATGGTCTCCCAAGGCCATTCTCCTTAATGTGCTCCAGAGTTTTTCGGGATCCACTTGGTCAAAGCCCTTACTGTAATCAAGAAAGCACAGGTTGACATTCTCTTGAAATTCTCTTGTCCTTTCAATTGTCCAGTGGATATCAGCAGTAATATTTTTTGTCCCTCATCCTTTCTTTAGGAAAGTCTGCTTGAACATTGGACAATTCACGTTCCATGTAGGTCTCTGTGAGATGCTGTATAACTCTTAGCAGTACCTTGCTGGCCCGTGAGACCAAGGAAACTGTAGAGTCATTGTCTTTGGGGGCCATTAATAACCATCCGAACCCCTAAACCTCTGCAGCTCTTTGTTAGCTGCTGGGATCATGAATCCCCCTGAGCTCTGAAGTGCTCTGAATCTAAATCTCTCTAATTGCTGAGAGCTACCCTGAGCCCAAATTCTTCTGAGCCTCCAAAACCTCTCTAAGCTCCAGTCGATCTGAGCCCAGACTCTTCATTTCCCCTGGGCCCTAAGCAATGTTTGGCCCTAATTCTTCCCAGCCCTGAACTGCTCTAAGACCTCGTCTCCCTAATCCCAAACCCAAGTGGTGAGCTCACCTCTCTGCATGACTTTAACTGCCCTGAGCCCTAAGAACACACTCTGAGTCCTAAGACCTCTTCTTAGCCCTGAGAGCAGTCAGAGGCCTCAATCCTGCTCACACCTCAACTGGGTCAAGGCATAATCCTCTGATCCCCAGCTTCCTCTGCCAGGGCTCCTCCTTCTCCAACCTAGAACACTAGGGGCCCTGTGCTGCTCTGGGACCTATCTGTCTGTGCCTTAGTCCCCTCAGACTTTCAACCTCCTTCTGCCGGGGTTACCGCTATCTGAGCCCTGCCACTCTCTGGGCCATGATCAATCCATGCCCTTCAGAAGCCCTGAGTGCTCAAGCTCCAGAGGATAAATCCACTTGGAGACCAAATCCTTCAGTGCCCTAACAAGATCTGAGCCCCCTAATCACTCTGAACCCTAAGTGTGTTGGAGCTAATCCCACCTGAGCCCTCAAACAGATGTGAGTCTATTGGCCCTCAAGCCCTGAACCCAGGCTTCAGGCCTAATCCTACAAGGCCCAAAAGGCTGCCTAGTCTTTATCCTATTTTAGAAGACCGAAGAAGTCTTTATCCTGTTTTGGACCCCTAGAGGGCTTGTAGCTTTGCTCCTTTTGAACTCCAAACGTATTAAAACTGTGATTGAGCTGACCCTCCAGGCCACTCTGAGGGCTAACCCTTTCAGAATCCAAAGAATCCTAATAATCTCAGCCCGAAACTCCTGCCGAATCTAATCTGTCTGGCCTCAAACCTGCTCTCCAGTCCTAATGCTTCGTAGCCCTAGACTCCTGGAAACCTCTAATTCTCACTTTGAGTGCTACATCACTCTAGGTTCCAATGCAGCTGCACACTGCATCTCTCTTCAGGCACACTTCTTTTGAGCCCAAACCCATTTCGAATCTTAGTTCTTCCACTCCCTTCAAATAACTGTGGGTAATACTCCTAACTCCTTTTGACTCCTAAGCCTTCAGAACCCCAAAATATCCTAGGCCTCCCCTTAGCCTTCTGAGCCCTAACCCCATCTGAGTCATAATCCTTCTGAGTGACACCTTACCACTAGGGGATCTCATTTCAGTTGATCCTAATGTGCTCGAAGCCCTAATTTTGGCTCAGGTGGAATTTACTTTGTATCCTAATCCTTTGACATCCATCGCCACTCTGGGCCAGGTTCTCCTCCTGTGCCCTTGAGGGGCTCTGAGGTTCAATTGTGTCAATTCTAAGATAATCGGACTCCTGATGCTTAGAATCCTAATGGCTCTGGTCCTTATATATTCCTGAGTTCTACTTTGATCTATACTCCAACCCTCTCTGAACCCCAGAAGTCTTATCCCTAATAAACTCTGCAAAACTCACAGACCTACATGGAACGTGAATTGTCCAATGTTCAAGCAGGCTTTCCTAAAGAAAGGATGAGGGACAAAAAATATTACTGCTGATATCCACTGGATAATTGAAAGGACAAGAGAATTTCAAGAGGATGTCCACCTGTGCTTTCTTGATTACAGTAAGGGCTTTGACCAAGTGGATCCCAAAAAACTCTGGAGCACTTATCCCTAATCCTCTGGAGTGCTCAATTGACTCTGAATGTGCCCTCATCTTCCTGGAGTCCCATCACAGCTGTATAATATGAAGGATCAATCCTCTGACCAGGGCTGCAGAGCAGTGCAAAGCAATTTACTATTGCTTGCTAAGTACAACACAGCAATAAAGAGAAACAATCCCAGCCCACAGCGGGATTACAGTCAAAAGTGGGGGAGAAAGTCCTTAAAACAAGTGAACAAGCATGAAGATAAATAGAATTATAGGTGTCAACCTATATACATATGTGTTGTGGGGCGAGGGGTGGGGGAAAGCAAAGGGAGTGAGTTGAGATGACATAGAAATACGCAAGAGCTGAGGAAAGGGGGATGAGTTTGGGGAGGCTACTTGGAGGAGTGTGCCTACAGGAGGGTTTGAAGGGGGGAAGAGTGATTGTTGGTGGATTTGAGGAGGGATGGCATTCAAGGCTAGAGGTTGGATGTGGGCCAATGGTCAACGATGGCATGGGAGAGATCCGGTCCTCTCCCAGACTTCTGGGACTCTCAGACTCTCCCAGACTCTCCCAGACTTCTCTATCACCGTGGATGGCACGACCATCCTTCCCGTCTCTCAGGCCCGCAATCTCGGTGTCATCCTTGACTCGTCCCTCTCGTTCACCCCACACATCCTATCCGTTACCAAGACCTGCCGGTTTCACCTCTATAATATCGCCAAGATCCGCCCTTTCCTCTCCACCCAAACGGCTACCTTACTGTTACAGGCTCTCGTTATATCCCGGCTAGACTACTGTGTCAGCCTTCTCTCTGACCTCCCTTCCTCCTCTCTCACCCCGCTCCGGTCTATTCTTCACTCCGCTGCCCGGCTCATCTTCCTGCAGAAACGATCTGGGCATGTCACTCCCCTTCTTAAACAACTCCAGTGGTTGCCTATCGACCTCCGCTCCAAACAAAAACTCCTCACTCTAGGCTTCAAGGCTCTCCATCACCTTGCCCCTTCCTACCTCTCCTCCCTTCTCTCTTTCTACCGCCCACCCCGCACGCTCCGCTCCTCTGCCACCCACCTCCTCACCGTCCCTCGGTCTCGCCTATCCCGCCGTCGACCCCTGGGTCACGTCCTCCCGCGGTCCTGGAATGCCCTCCCTCCTCACCTCCGCCAAGCTGATTCTCTTTCCCTCTTCAAAACCCTACTTAAAAATCACCTCCTCCAAGAAGCATTCCCAGACTGAGCTCCTCTTCCCCCTCTACTCCCTCTGCCATTCCCCCTTTACCTCTCCGCAGCTAAAGCCTCATTTTCCCCTTTTCCCTCTGCTCCTCCACCTCTCCCTTCCCATCCCCACAGCACTGTACTCGTCCGCTCAACTGTATATATTTTCGTTACCCTATTTATTTTGTTAATGAATTGTACATCGCCTTGATTCTATTTAGTTGCCATTGTTTTTACGAGATGTTCTTCCCCTTGACGCTGTTCAGTGCCATTGTTCTTGTCTGTCCTTCTCCCCCGATTAGACTGTAAGCCCGTCAAACGGCAGGGACTGTCTCTATCTGTTGCCGACTTGTTCATCCCAAGCGCTTAGTACAGTGCTCTGCACATAGTAAGCGCTCAATAAATACTATTGAATGAAAATACTATTGAGAGATCGAGGCCCAGTGAGAAGCTTATCACCAGAGAAGCAGAGAGTTTGGGCTGGGATGGAGAAGGGGAGAAGAGAGGTGCGGTAAGAAGGGGCAAAGTGAAGGAGAGCTTTAAAGCCAGTAACAAGGAATTTTTGTTTGTTCCAGAGGTTGGTATGTAACCAGCCGGAGAATTTCGAGGCAGGGGGAAACATGTCCTGAAGGTTTCTGTAGAAAGATAATCCAGGCAGTGGAGTGAAATATGGAGTGAAGTGGGGAGAGGCAGGAGGTTGGGAGGTCAGAAAGGAGGCTGATGCCGGTTGGGCTAAGATAAGTGATTATATTAAGTTGGTAGTGGTTTGGATGGAGAGGAAAGGGCTGATCTATGTGATGTTGTGAAGGTGAGACGGGGAGGATTTGGTGACGGATTAGATATGTTATGTGGGATGAATGAGAGAGTGGAGTCAAGGAAGGCACCGAAGCTGGGGGCTTTTGAGACAGGAAGGATGGTTGTGCCATCCATGGTGATGGGAAAGTTTGGGAGAGGACAGGTTTTGGGAGGGGACATAAGGAGGTCTGTCTTGGACATGTTAAATTTTAGGTGGCGGAGGACATCTAAGTAAAGGTGATTTGAAGGCCGGAGGAGATGCGAGCCTGGAGTGAGGGAGAGAGAACAGGGGAAGAGATACATAATTTTAGGTGTCATCCACATGGAGATGGATGACGTGTTTCCAGCTCCCCAAGACCCTCAGAGCACTCATCGCCCAGTGGTGCCCTATTTTTTCTCAGACTTAATCTGCTCATGGAGGGCAATTCTTCAGGGCCCCAACCACCTCTCGGCCCTCATCCAGCAGAATTACTAACAGCCTTGCTTAGGAATCAAGCTTTTTGACCAAAAATCACAATGGGCCCCAGGCCCCCTGAGCCCAGAGCCCGGAAATCCTTGTGCCTCCACATCCTTCGCAGCCCCGCAACATGCTGAGCTGTTCTTCCAAACCCTACACTTCTCTGATGCCCAGTGCTTCAATACACTGCATCTCTCTTGAATCTCAATCCATCTGCGCCTGAAAATGCTCTGAGTCCAGATTCTTTCGGCCCCCTTGAAACCATTCTGAGGTTTAATCCCTGCAGTCCTTAAAGCGCTCTGTGTCCTAAACATACCCATCCGTAAAAGCATTCTGCACCCGCAGCCTTCTGGTAAACTTTTACCCATTAGAGTTCTAAAATCTGAGCTCCCAGCTATTCTGCCTCCTAATTCCTTTGAACCCTCACTTGCTCAAGGCACTCGTTCTGCTCACGTAGCATTGGCTCTACTCCATCATCCTCTCAACCCCAATCTGCTTCAGTCCCTCCGTCTTTGGAAGGTGCCCTCATTGGCTCTGTATTCTCCTCATTCAAGCCCCTTTCCCGCCCTGGGTCCCAATACCATCCTCGGGAACCCTCAGGCACCTCAGCCCCTAATGGGCCTCTCTGAGCCCTAAGGAAGTAACAGTCCTCCGACCACAGTGGGACCTCAGTCTTCATAGACCACTAAGCAACCTATCTCTAAGCCTTCCACAGCCCAACATTAGCAGCCTGAGCCTTTAAGTGTTCTGAATCTGAATCCGTATGATCCCTGACACCACTCCGAGACCCAATGCTTCTGAGCCTTTCAGAACTCTGAACCCATTCCCCTAACTCCTGCTAGTTCTTCTCCCACCCTACCACCTAAGGATTTGTTTGTATGCGGAGACACACAAACACAAAAACTCACACCGACCCACAGGTAAGCCCACACTCACACCTCCCCACACCAAATCACTCCCTGGCCCGGTTCCCTCCCCCACACACAAATACTCACAGAGTGACACTAATACACACAGCCTTGGGAATGGACAGACATGCCCACCACAGTTCAAATCTTTTGGACCATTTAATCTAACAGCTCTCTGTCCTTAAACATCTCTGGGCACTTGGAATCCTGAGCCTTAATTCAATCTGTGCTCCAGCCCTCTCTGAACCCCAACGGTTCTTATCCATAAAACACTCAGTGTGTAAAGCTCACCGTGTCTCTAACCATTTGTAGCCCTCAACCGATTCCGAGTGTACCCTGATCTGCTGTGAGTCCTAACCTAGCTGAGATATACAGAAGGATGAATCAAGGACAGAGGACCACATAACCCGTTTGGAACTAAGTCTTTGGGGATCTTCAAACACCCGATCCCTGTGTATTCTCCAGCCCACCTGAGCCTTTCAGTGCTCTGAATCTGAATCCATCCAACTTCTGACACCCATCCAAGTCCCAACGTCTGAGCCCTGCATAACTCAGTACTCAACGCCCTAACTCCTGCCCACTCTTCCCCACCACACCACTCACAGACTCATCCGGGAACACAGACACACGCAGACACACAGACACACACACACTCACACAAACACAAACAAACACACCCTCACACACAGAAAGACACTCACCTCTATTCAAATCAAAGTTTTCAGCCATTCAACTGCACTGACCACTAAAACCTCTGGGCCCTTAACCTCTATGGATACTGGCATTTCAGAGGAACTCCAAGTGCTCTGAATCCAATTCCCTTATCAGTGCTCACCCCTCCTACTACTTTAAGTTCTCACACTCCCCTGGGGCCCTGCTCATTCTGAGTCCTCCTGGAATCAGACCCCAAGTCTTCCTGAGCCCCAGTAAACTCTGAATCCTAATTTTTTCTTCCCCATTGTCTCTGAGGCCTAACATCTCTGAGTCTTAATTGGCCTCAACTCCAAATCGCTCACAATTCTCAACTTCCCAGAGCTCATGTGTTTCTGATCCCTTCAGACCCTCAGAGAACTCATCTCCCAGGGTTTCAGGCTCTTTATCAGATCTAACATGCTCGGGCGGGGCAATCCTTCAGCACCCATACCGCTATAGGCCCTCATCTACTGGATGCCTAAGCAATTCTCAACCCTCAACCTCGCTTAGGACTCAATCTGTTCAACAGAAAATTGTGCTGGGCTCCAGTCCCACAGAGCCCAGAACCCATAGCTCTTTGTGCCTCCACATCAGTCGCAGTTCTCAAACTGCTCTGAGCTGCAAAGTCCTTCTGAATGCTACGCCTCTCCGATGTTCAATCCTTTGGCACACTGCATCTCTCCTGGATCCTTTCAGCTCTCTTGAAACCACTTTGGGACTTAGAACGCTGGGGTCCTTGAACTGCTTTGAATCCTAACCCTTCACATCCCATAAAGTGCTCTTCAACCAGGGCCTTCTGGAGAACTTTTATCCATAGGAGTCCACTCCTTCTGAGACCCCACCCGATCGGCTTCCTAATTCCTTTGAACCCCGAGTGCTTGCCGAGCCCGTTCTGCTCAGATACCACTGGTTCTGCTCTCCCACCCTCTCCATCCCAATCTGCTTTAGGCCCTACTCCTTTGGAAGGTACCCTCAGTGGCTCGGTGTTCTCACTCTTCAAGCTGCTTTCCTGCCTTGGGTGCCAATACCAACCTTTGAGTGTTCAGAGACCTGAGACCCAAATGAAACCTCTCTGAGCCCCAGATTTCCTGATCCTTAAGCTGCACAGAGTTGCAGACTCACTCTATCCCAATCCTTTGGAGCCCTAAACCAATCCTTAGCCCAACCCCCTGCCCCCATGACCTAAGGAACACTCTGTGCTGGAATTCAACTGAGCCTGATGGAATGTTTTATACTTTACCAACTGTTGGAATGAAGTTCTCATTATCATTATTATTTATGGCCACCGAGTCCTTTCTGATTCGTAGCGAATCCACGGAAATATTTTCTTCAGATGGTCCCGTCCTCTGCCGTAATCCATGACATTTCAAATTGTACGTCAGTTATGGTTGTTATGGTTTCCACCCATCTAGCTGCTGGTCTGCCTCTTTCACATCTTCCCCGGACTTTTCCTAGTGTTAGTGTCTTCTCCAGAGAATTAGTCCCCTGGATGATGTGTTCAAAATATGCTAATCTAAATCGAGTCATTTGGCCTGTCAAAGATCATTTTGGCTTAGTTGGCTCCAAAATCCATTTGGTTGTTTTTCTGGCAATCCGTGGTATCCACAAAAGCCATCTCCATCACCTCATTTCACAGGAATCAATGCTCCTTCTATCCTGTTTTTTTGTCCATCCTGCATTCTCTCATCACCTGGAAAGACCATAGATTGGAAAATGTGGAATTTTGTGGCAATTCTTACCATAGCACATTTCCTGACATTTTCCAGGTTCTTCATAGTAAGTCTTCCTCACGTGAATCCTCGATGAGCTTCTTGACTACTTGTTCCTTTTCATTACTGAATGTCTATCCCAGGAGAGAAAAATTGTCAACTATTTCAATCTTCTCTCCATCCTCTACAAATACAGTAAGACTACCAGTTGTCATGATCTTTATTTTCTTGACATTCAAATGGAGGACCCACCATTTTCCTATTGCTTCTTAACTTTTCATACTAAGCTCTTCAAATCTTCACTTTCTGCTCATAGGGTCGTAGCATCAGCATAACCAAGAGCACAAACTCTGTATATGTCCTACAGTCCAGAGGTAGGACGTAGACCAGGTATAGGTGATGAGATGAGCGAGACTGAGGCACAGTGAGAAGGTTAGCACCAGAGGAGAGGAGTGAGTGGGCTGTGATGTAGAAGGAGAGAAGCAAGGGGACATAAGAATGGGAAAGGTAATGGAGAGCTTTAAAGCCAATAGTGAGAAGTTTTTGTTTGATCCGGAGGTTGATAGACAACCAGTGGAGATTTTGGAGGAGGAGGGTGACATGTCCTGAATGTTTCTGTAGAAAGATGATCCAGGCAGTGGAGAGAAATAGGGACTGAAGTGAGGAGAGGCAGGAGATTTTGAGGTCAGAGAGGAGGCTGAAGGAGTAATCCAGTTGGGATAGGATGAGTGACTGTAGTAACAGGGTAGTAGTTTGGATGGAGAGGAAAGGGTGGATCTTGACGATATGCACACGGGACTTGCATGCTTTGATGATGGATTGGATACGTGGGGTGATTGAGAGAGAGGAGTCAAGGATGACACCAAGGTTGCAGGTTTGTGCGATGAGAAGGATGGTTGTGTTGTCCATAGTGATGGGAAAGTCTGAGATGAGAGAGGATAGGGTTTGTGAGGGGTCAGAAAGAGCTCTGTCTTGGACATGTTGAGTTTAAGTGTGGAGGGAGGACATCTAAGTAGATTTGTTCCGAAGGCAGGAGGAGATGTGAGCCTGGATGCAGGGCGGTCTGGAGATAGGGAGACAGGACAAGGGAGGAGAAATAGATTCGGGTTTCAACTGCATAGAGTTGGATAATTGAAGCTGTGGGAATGGAAGCAGTTGAACCTTAATGTGCTCAAGTTCCTAATTCCGGCTCAGGCGGAATTCACTCTGAGTCCTCATCCTTTGCCACCCTTCGCCTTCTGTCTTAGCTTTTCTTATCCTTTTAAACATTCCGGGTGTCAATCCTTGTGGACCCCAAGCCACATCTGACTCCTAATCCTTCAGAGTCCTCATCCTGATTCGGAAGCCTGTTAAGGCCCTCGTGCACCAATCCTTCTAAGCCCTGCTATGCCCTGAGCCCCAGTCCTCCTAAGCCTTAAAAATGGCTTTGGACCTTGCTCCTTCTGAGACCCTAAGTCCTAATACTTTCTTACCCTCATCTGCTTGAAACTCCAAAATCTCATTCTGAGCTCTCCAGCACTCTGAATCTTAAACTGGCTGCACACTGCATCTCTCTTCAGATGCAATGCTTTGAAGCTCAAACCCGCTCCGCATCTAAGCTCTTTTGCTCCATTAAAACAACTCCGGGTGTTACTCCAGGTGGCCCCCAACCCGCAATGGACTCCTAATTGAACACTAAACGCAGTGCCCTAACTCTTGCGTGCTCTTCCCCCACCCCACCAACCACAGATTCATGCTGGTAAACATACAAAACTGACACCGTCTCACGGAGAAACTCACATATGCAGACATGCACTCACCTCTGTTGAAACCAAATCTCTTTGAACACTCAACCACAATGATCCCTAAACCTCTCAGTCCTCCTTAAGTTCTCACTCTTCAGAGCTCTCTAGAGCTGCACAGTTCTTCCAAACCCCAAATCTCTCTGATGCACATTCCTCTCTCTGGAATCTCCATCCATCTGAGCCCTTGGTCCCATTCTGGGGCCTAATCCCAGGGCCCCTTTAACCACTTTGGATCCTAACTCTTCACATTCCACCTAGTGCTTTTCACCTGGATCCTTCTGGCAAACTTGTATCCAAAAGGATCTGAATCTTTCTCTGGCTCACAACCACTCGGCGTCCTGATTCCTTTGGACCTCAGTGGCTCAAAGTGCTCCTTCTGTTCAGGTGTTATTTGCTCTTCTCTCCCATCCTTCTGGGCCCCAATTGGCTTTGGGCCCTTCCCCTTCAGTAGGTGTACTCAATGGCCCTGCATGTTCATCATTTGATTCTCACAGGTGTTGAGTCTCAGAGAGGTTAGGGAGGAAATCATTTGGATTTGGAGCGAACTGGGGCTCAGGAAGCCTTGGGGTATGATTCCAGGGGGGCTCAGAAGGAGCAGGACCTCCAGGATGTTTTAGGGCTTAAAGTAGTAGGAGGGATGAGCACTGATAACGGATTTGGATTCAGAGCACTTGGAGGCCTCCGAAGAGCCAGTAACATTAGAGGTTAAGGGCCAAGAAGGTTTAGTGGTCAGTGCAGTTGAGTGGCTGGAAAATTTGGTTTGAATAAAGGTGAGCGTGTGTCCGGGTGTGAGGGTGTGTGTTAGTTTGCGTGTGTGTAAGTGTGTGTGTCTGTATATACATGTGTGCATGTGTGTTCCTGTACCTCTTTGTAGGTGGCAGGGTGGGTGAAGCATTGACAGGGGTTAGGGTGTTGGGTTCAGAGTTATGTAGGGCTCAGAAGCACTGGGACTTGGATCAGAGTCAGCAGTCGGTTGGGTGTCAGGAGTCAGTTGGATTCAGATTCAGTTCACTGAAAGGCTCAGGAGGGCTGGGGAATACTCAGGGATTGGGTGTTGATTGAAGGTCCCCAAAGACTTAGTTCCAACCAGGATCATTTGTCCATGGTCCATGCTTCCTTATTCTGTATGTTTCAGCTGCATTAGGGATCGGAGTAGAACAGGGCAGAATCAGAGTCAGTTGAGGGATACAAGCATTAGGGACACAGTGAGTTTTGCACACTGAGAGTTTTATGGATGGGAACCATTGGGGCTCAGAGAGGACTGGAGCACAGATTGAATTAGGGTTCAGCCTTGCTAGAACCCAGAGATTTTTTATGGTCAGAGAGCTGTTAGGTTAAATGTCCTAAAGATTCGAACAGAGGTGTGCATGTCTGTCCATTCCCAAGGCTGTGTATATTTTTGTAACTGTGTGTGTGTGGTGGCGGGGAAGGTGTGGGTGGGTGGGTGGGTAGGTGTGGGCATACCTGTGGGTGGCTGTGAGTGTGTGTGTGTGTGTCTCCGCATATAATCAAATCTTTAGGTGGCAGGGTTCAAGAACAAGGGGCAGGAGTTAGGAGAAAGGGTTCAGAATTCTGAAGGGCTCAGAAGCACTGGGGCTCGCAGTGGTGTCAGGGATTGTATGGATTCAGATTCAGAACACATAGAGGCTCAGGAGGATTTATGTTCACAGCCATTAATGTTGGGCTATGGAAAGCTCAGGGATTGGGAGTTTAACGGTCTACCAAGACTTAGGTCTCACCATGATCAGATGACTGCTCCTTCTGTAAGTCGTGGAGAGGTCCATTAAGGGCTCAGGTGCCTGAGGGTTCCGAAGTAGGTGTTGGGATCCAGGACAGTAAGGAGGAGAATACAGAGCCAATGATGCCACCCTCCTAAGATGGAGGGCTTGAAGCAGATCGGGGCTGAGAGGAGAAGGGAGTAGAGCAATGGTACCTGAGTAGAATGGGTGCCGTGAGAAAGTGAGGATTCAAATAAAATAGGAGGCAGAATGGCTGGGAGATCAGATTGATTAGAACTCCAAAGGGTAAAAGTTTCCAGGAAGGCTTTAGGTGCAGACCGCTTTTAGAGATGTGGAGGTTTAGGACTCAGAGCACTTTAAGGGCTCCAGGGATTAAACCTCAATGGAGTTTGAAGGGGACCAAAGGAGGCGGCATCTTCGGGCCCAGAGGGATTGGGACTCCAGAGAGATGCAGTGCTTTGAAGGATTGAGCATCAGAAAAGTGTAGGGTCTGGAAGAGCAGCTTAGCATGTTGGTGGGTTGAGAAGGATATGGGGCACAAGCATTTGAAGGCTCTGGGCTCAGAGGGACTCAAGCCCTATACGATTTTGGTCCAAAAGCTCGAGTCCTAAGCGAGGTTGAGGGTTACGAATTCTGCTGGTTGAGGGCTGAGAGCTGCTTGGGGCACCGTAGAATTGCCCTCCAAGGGCAGATTAGGTCTGAGAAAGAATAGGCACCACTGGGTGATGAGTGCTATGAGAGTCTTGGTGGATCAGAAACACGTGGGCTCTGAAAACCTGATAATTACAAGTGATTTGGGGTTGGAACCTCTTATAGCTCCTATGACTTCAAACACCATCTCCATGTGGATGACACCTAAATCTATATCTCTTCCCCTGTTCTCTCTCCCTTGGTCCAGGCTCACATCCCCTCCTGCCTTCAAAACACCTCTACTTAGATGTCCTCTGCCACCTAAAATTTAACAAATCCAAGACAGACCTCCTTATGACCCCTCCCAAAACCCTGTCCTCTCAAACATTCTCATCACTGTGGAAAGCACAACCATCCTTCCTGTCTCAAAACCCCCCAACTTTGGTGTCTTCCTTGACTCCACTCTCTCATTCATCCCACATATCCAATCTGTCACCAAGTCCTCCTGGTCTCACCTTCACAACATTCCATAGATCAACCCTTTCCTCTCTATCCAAACCACTACCAGTTTAATAAAATCATGTATCTTAGTCGAACAGGATTACTGCATCAGCAGCCTTTCTGATCTCCCAATCTACCGCCTCTCCCCACTTCAGTCCATATTTCACTCCACTGCCTGGATCATCTTTCTACAGAAACGTTGAGGGCATGTCACCCCCTCCTCAAAAATCTCTGGGTGGTTACATAGCAACCTCTGGATCGAACAAAAATGCCTCTTTATTCGCTTTAAAGCTCTTCTTCACCTTGCCCCTTCTAATGCACCTCTCTTCTACACTTCTCCAACCCAGCCAAAACTCTCCTCTCCTCTGGTGATAATTTTCTCACTGAACCTCGATCTCTCCCATCTAATCGCCAACACCTGACCCACATCCTACCTCTGGCCTGAACACCATCCCTCCTCAAATGGACCAACAATCTTCACCCCTTCATAGTCCTTCACCATCAGTCTTCACCCCTTCATAGTCCTCCTGTAGGCACACTTCTTCAGCTAGGCTCCAAAAACTCATCCCCTTTTCCTCAGCTCTTTCTTATTTCTACGTCAACCTGACTCACTCCCTTTGCTTTCCCCCACCTCTCGCCCCACAGGACATATGTATATAGGTAGAAATATAGGTATGTATATAGGTAGAAACCTATAATTCTATTTATTCATCTTCATGCCTGTTCACTTGTTTTGATGTCTGTCTCCTCCACTTTAGATAGTAATCACCTTCTGGGCTGGGATTGTTTCTCTTTATTGCTGTATTGTACTTAGCAAGCAGTGGTAAAGTGTTCAACCCTGCTCTGCAACCGTGGTCAGAGAATTGATCCTTTATAGGGTACAGCCAGGTTAGGGCTCCAAGAGGATTAGGGCACACTTAGAGTTCATTGAGGATACCCAAGGATTAGGGACCCAGTGGGTTTGCACAGGGAGAGATTTAGGGATGAGGACACCTGGGGTTCAGAGAGGGCTGGAGTATAGATCGAATTAGGACTCAAGAATATATAAGGACCCAGAGCCATTAGGCGTCTAATCCTCAGGAATCTGATTGTCTTAGAACTGACAGAGATTAAGTCTCAGAGTTCCTCGAAGCAACCAGAGGAGAACCTGGCTGAGAGGGTCAATGGACTTCAAAGGATTATGACACAGAGTAAATTCCACCCGAGCCCAAATCAGGTTCTCATGCACGTTAGGACCAACTGAATTGAGACCTCCCAGTGGTAAGGGCTCACTCAGAAGGATTATCACTCAGGTGGGTTTAGGACTCTGAAGGCTAAGGGGACACCCAAGGCCTTTTGGGGCCCTGAAGGGTTAGGAGTCAAAGGTGGCTTGGGGGCCACCAGGAGTAACACCCACAGTTGTTTTAAAGGAATGGAAGAACTACGACTTGGGATGCTTTAGGGCTCAGAAGGAGTGCACCAGAAGCAGATGCAGTGCGCAGTTGGATTCAGACTCAGAGCAATATATACCTCAAAAGGAGATTTATAGGTTTCAAGGGGTATAGAGCCCTGAAGCATTAGGACTGGCTAGCAGGTTTGAGGCCAGACAGATTAGAATCAGTAGGACTTCTGGGCTGAGATTTTTAGGATTCTTTAGACTTCATGGGGGTTAGCCTGCAGAGCGGCCTGGAGGGTCAGCCCAATCACAGTTTCGATTCATCTAGGGTTCAAAAGGAGCAAGACAAAAGCCCTCTAAAACAGAAGGATTAGCACTCTGAGTGCTGTAGGGGCCAGAATGATTGGCCCTCGAGGGCCTCTCCAAGCTGCTGAAACACGATGATGACTAGGCTGCCTTTTGGACTCTGTAGGATTAGGCTTGAAGCCCGGCATCGGGGCTCGAGGGCAAATAGATTCAGATCTGTTTGCGGGCTCAGGTAGAATTAGCTCTCAGAACACCCATAGGGCTCAGAGTGATTAGAGGGCTCAGAGTGTTTTAGGAAACCAAAGGCTTTGGTCTCCAAGAGGATTTATCCTCTGGCCGCGAGGGCTCAAGGCTTCTGAAAGGCATGGAATGATCATGGCCCAGAGAGTGGCAGGTCTCAGGAAGTGGTAACCTTGGTGAAGAGAGGTTGAAAGTCTGAGGGGTCTGAGGGGACTAAGGGACAGACAGGAAGGGCTCAGAACAGCATAGGGCAGAGAATGATCAGCACCCCTAGTAATCTAGGTCTCGGGAGGAGGTGCTCCCACAGAGCAGGCTGGGGCCCCGAAAGATAATGCCTTGGCCCACTTTGGGTGTGAGCATGATCAAGGCATCTGACTGTTCTCGGGGCAGAGAAGAGGTCTGAGGGTTTTCCTAGGGCTCAGGACAATTAAAGTCATGCAGAGAGGTGAATCCACCCCTTGGATTTGGGGGTTAGGAAGACGAGGGCTCAGAGCTGTTTAGGACAATGAAGGATTGGGGCTGAGCATTGTTTAAGAGCACCATGGAAATTAAGATTCTGGGCAAATGAGGGCTCAGACTGACTGGGGCTTAGAGTGTTTTGGGGGGCTCAGAAGAATTTGGGCTCAGGGCAGCTGTTAGGGGTAAGAGGAATTCAGATTCAGATCATTAAGAGGCTGAGGAGGATTCATGATCCCAGCAGCTAACAAAGAGCAGCAGAGGTTCAGGAGTCCGGGTGTATATTAATGGTGCCCAAAGACAATCACTGGATAGTTACCTTGATCTCACGGGCCAGAAAGGGACTGCTAAAAGTCATACAGCATTGCATGGAGACCAACATGGATCAGGAATTGTCCAGTGTTCAAGCTGGGTTGGGAAGGCAAGGGCTAGGGATGTGAAATATTACTGGTGATGTCTGTTGGACTATTGAAAGCCCAAAGAGAATATCGGAAGGATGACAGGCTATGCTTTATTGATTAAGGTAAGGCCTTTGATTCTGGGCATCCCAATAAACTCTGGATCACATTAGGGAAAGCAGGCTTAGTAGACCATTTAATTGCATTGATACGGGACCTTTTATGGAACAGAAGGCTAAATTAAGAACAGAATATGTTGATCCAGATTGGTTTCCCATTAGTAAGAGGGAAAGACAAGGATGGATCTTATCACCTTATCTCTTCATCCTTAATACCGAATCCATAATGAGAGAAGCCGGATTGGAGAAAGATGAACAGGTGATAAAGACTGGAGGAAGGAGTATAAACAACCCTCATTAAGCTGATGCTTTTATGCTACTAGTAGAAAGTGAAGATTTGAAGGCCTTATTCTCAAAGGTTAAGGAACAAAGAAAAGATGGGCCTCCATTTGAATTTCAAGAAAACAAAGATCATGACAACTGCAAGGTTTAATACATTTGTAGTGGATGGAGAGAAGATCAATACAGTTGACAACTTTTTTTCTCCTGGGATTGATAAAAAGCGATAAAGGAACTAATAGTCAAGGAATACAGAAGTCCTGATTTCAGCCCAGATGGAATTCTCTCTGAGTCCTAATCACTTGGTGCCTTATGCCGCTCTGAGCCCTGTTCTCCTTCCGTGACCTTCAGGGCCATTGTGGTGTAACCCAGTGAGCTGTAAGGCATTCAGACTACTGAAGCTTAAGGGCTTCATGGCTCTGGGTCCTTAGACATCTCTGAGCCCTAAGAGGCCTGATCCCTGTTTTAATCTGTGCTCTAGCCTTTTCTGAGCACCACTGGTTCTCATTCCTAAGATACTTAGTAGTGAAACTCACTTTGTCCCCAATTTGTTGGATCCCTCAACCGATTCTGAGTGTGCCCTCATCCTCTCAGAGCCCTACCTTGGCTGAGTTCCACAGGAGGATGAATCCTCTTACTACGGTTGGAATTGAATCTTCAGGGACCAGTAAAAACCCAATCCCTGAACCTTCTCCAGCCCTCCATTAATTGCTATGAGCATGAATCTTCCTAAAATTTCAAGTGTTCTGACTCCTAATCCATCCAACCTTTGACATGGCTCTGAGCCCCAACACTTCCAACCCCTACAGAATTCTGAACCAAATGCCCTTACTACTGTCTGCTCTTTCCATTCCCTGCCACCTACAGACAAGGACACACACACAAACACACACACACACACACACACACACACTCGTACTCTTTCTGTCTCTCTCTCACACACACACTTTTTCTGTATCTCCCACACACACTCACACACAAACTCCCACACACTCCCTTACACAGGGACACAGCAAATATTCAAAACAAATTTTCTGACCATTCAATAGCATCAACCTCTCAAGCTCCTGAGCCCTTAACTGCCCCGGGTGCTGATCCTTTGGAGCTCTCCAAGTACTCTGAATCCAAATCAGTGTGAGTCCTTTACAGCACTCATCCCTCCTACTGCTGTGAGCCATAAATGTCCGCCGGGTCCTGCTCCTTCTGAGCCTCCAAGAGGTTGGAAACCAAGTCTTCCAAAACCTCACTGCTTCCTCCCAAATTACTCGAGGCTCCCGTTCTGCTCAGGTGCTCTTTGCTCTGATTTCTTGTCCTTCTGGGCAGACGTCTGCTTTGGGTCGTCCTCCTTTGGATAAATGCACATGGAGTCCAAATCCAAATTATTGGAACCCTAAACTGCTCTGAGACGTAAGCCTCTCTGAGACATAAGAGGTTCTGAAGGCTAATCCTACTTGATCCTTCAAATAGATTTGAATCTGCTTGCCCTTGAGTCCTGAATATATGCTTCTGGCCTAAACCTCTGGGGCCCAAGAGTGCCGAGTCCTGATCCTGATTCAGAATCCCAGAGAGGCCCTCAAGCACCAATCCCTCTGAGCACTTCAACGCCCTGAGCACAAACCTTTCAGAACCTTGAACAGTTTTGCCCCTCCTCACTCTCAACACTAAACTTGTTGGACCTCTGACTGGGTTGTTCCTCCAGGACGTTCTGAGGTCTAACCCCTCAGAGCCCTAAGAATCCCTAAAAATAATTAGCCCCAAACCTCTCCTGACCCTAATCCATCTGTCCACAAAACTGCTCCCGGGTCCTAACACTTCGGAACGCTAGACTGCTCGATAGCTCTAATTATCCTTCTGACCCCTAGGGTGTTCTAAGGTCCCAATCCAGTTGCCTGCCACATCTCTCTGCAGTCACAGTTCTTCTGAGCCCTAACCCCACTCTGAGTCTTCTTTCTTCTGCTCCCTTAAAACCACTCTGGGTGCTACTCCTTGTGGTCTCCAAGCTGCTCCAAGCTGTCCCTTGGGTCCCCAAAAATGCCCTGGGCCTCCCTCTGGCCTTCTGCACCTTGAAACAATCTCAGTGCTATTCCTTCTGTGCCCTTAGCTGCTCGGGTTGATGGAACCCTGATGTTCTCGAGGACCAGATTTTGGCTCAAATGGAATTTGCCTTGAGACTTAATCCTCTGGGGCCCTATGCTGCTCTGGGCCTCATTAGAGAAGCAGCGTGGCTCAGTGGAAAGAGCATGGGCTTTGGAGTCAGAGGTCATGAGTTCAAATCCCAGCTCTGCCACTTGTCAGCTGTGTGACTGTGGGCAAGTTACTTCACTTCTCTGGGCCTCAGTTACCTCATCTGTAAAATGAGGATTAAGATTGTGAGCCCCATGTGGGACAACCTGATTCCCCTGTGTCTCCCCCAGCGCTTAGAACAGTGCTCTGCACAGAGTAAGCACTTAACAAATACCAACATTATTATTATTGCTCTGCACATAGTAAGCACTTAACAAATACGAACATTATTATTATTATTCTGTTTCTGTCCCCTCGAGGGAATCTGAGGCCTAATCCCACTGAGCTCTGGGGCAATAGTTATCCTGACTGTTAGAGGCCTAATGGCTTTGGGCCTTAAACATCTCATAACCCTAACAGGCCTGAGCCCGAATTTGATCTGCTGCGCTCCAACCCTCTCTGAGACGCTCAGTGTGTGAAACTCACACTGTCTCCAATTCTCTGTAGCCCTCGACCGACTGTGCCCTCATCTGCTCAGAGCTCTAACCAGGCTGAACCCTACACAAGAATGAATCCACTTACCATGGTTGGAACTAAGTCTTTGGGAACAGTAAAACTTGCCTTCAAACATGTCCATGTCTCTCCCACCCTAAAAAAACCCTCTCTCGACCCCACTTCCTCTTTCAGCTATTGCCCTATCTCCCTCCTACCCTTCTTTTCTAAACTCCTAGAACGAATCATCTACACTCACTGCCTTAAATTCCTCAACTCCAACTCTCTCATGGACCCCCTCCAATTTGGCTTTCTCCCCTCCACTCTACTGAGGCTGCTCTCTCATAGGTCACTCATGACCTCCTTCTTACCAAATCCAATGGCTACTACTCTATCTTAATCCTCCTGGATCTCTCAGCTGCCTTGGACACTGTCGACCATCCCCTTCTCCTCCACACCTTATCTCACCTTGGCTCCATGGACTCCATCTTCTGCTGGTTCTCCTCTTACCTTTCTGGCCATTTATTCTCGGTCTCCTTCGCAGGTTGCTCCTTGCCCTACCATCCACTAACTGTCAGGGCTCCCCAGCGGTCATTTCTTGCTCCTCTTCTGTTCTCCATCCATACTCACTCCCTTGGTGAACTCATAAGCTCCCACGGCTTCAACTATCATCTCTACGCAGATGACACCCAGATCTACATCTCCTCCCCTGTTCTCTACCCTTCCCTTCAGACTCGTATCTCCTCCCCCCTCCAGGACGTCTCTATTGAAAATTGTACTGGACGCCAGTCCCGCAGAGCCCAGAAAACAGAACTCCTTGGGCCTCTGCATCTATCGCAGCCCTCAATCTGCACTGAGCTGCACAGTTCTTCCGAGCCCTACGCCTCTCTGATACTCAATCATTTGGCACACTGCATTTCCCAATCCATCTGGGCCCTAAACCACTCTGAGTTCTGATCCTTTCCACTCCTTCAAAACTACTCAGGGACCTCTAGGACCTCAGAGGATGCTCAATCCTTCACCACATTGCATTTCTCAATCCAACTGGGCCCTAAACCACTCTGAGTCCTGATCCTTTCCACTCCTTCAAAACCACTCTGGGACCTCAGAGGATTGATTCTTCTCCAGGTCTTCTTTGGGTGAGGGTGCCAAGCAGAACTGAGCACACATAAAGGTGGTTGAGGGCTCCGAAGGATTAGGGACACAGTGGGTTTCACTAGCTAAGCATCACTGGGATGAGAACCAATAGGGCTCAGAAAGGGCCGGAGCACAAATTGAATTAGAGCTTAGGCCCATTATGGCCCAGAGTTGTTTAAGGAGTAGGAGCCATTAAGCCTCTAACCGTCATTAGTCCGATTGCCTTAGAGCTCAGTGGGATTATGCCTAGGTGCCAGTGCTACTCGAGAGCACAGAAAGAAAACAGGACACGGACCCGTGGAGGACACCTAAGTGTAAGGACTCAGAATCAATTCCACCTAAGCAGAAATCAGGGCTTTGGACATCCAAGGTTCAATCACATTGGTAACGAGAGTGGCTAAGGGTTCAGAGGGATTAACACTAAGGTTGTTGGAAAGTGCAGAAGGCTACAGGGAGTACCCAGGTAATTTTGGGCTTCTGAAGAATTAAGCATCAAAAAGGAATGGAGGTTCGAAATGGAAGAACCTTTAGAAGAACCGTTAGAAATGGAAGAATTATGCTTCTAACCTCCTCACTGTGCCTCGTTTTCGCCTATCCTGCAGTCAACCCCTGGCCCACGTCTTACCTCTGGCCTGGAATGCCCTCTGTCCTCACATTTACAAAACTGGTGCTCTTCCCCTCCTCAGAGTCCTACTGAAACCCCACCTCCTTCAGGAGGTCTTCCCAGACTGAGCCCACCCCCACATTTTCCTCTGCCCCTCCTCTTTATCTTGACGATATGCACATGGGACTCGCATGCTTTGAAGATGGATTGGATATGTGGGGTGAATGAGAGAGAGGAGTCAAGGATGACACCAAGGTTGTAGGCTTGTGCGATGAGAAGGATGGTTGTGTCATCCACAGTGATGGGAAAGTTTGAGAGAGGACAGGGTTTGTGAGGGGTCAGAAGGAGCTCTGTCTTGGACATGTTGAGTTTAAGTGTGGAGGGAGGACATCCAAGTAGATGTGTCCTGATGGCAGGAGGAGATGAGAGCCTGGAAACAGGGAGACCTGGAGACAGGGAGAGAGGGCATGGGAGGAGAAATAGATTTAGGTGTCATCTGCATAGAGATGGATAGTTGAAACTGTGGAAGTGGAAGCAGTTGAATCCTAATATGCTCAAGTTCCTAATTCCGGCTCAGGTGGAATTCACCCTGAGTCCTCATCCTTTGGACTCTGTCTTCTGTCTTAGCTTTTCTTCTCCTTTCAAACAATTCCGGGTGTCAATCCTTGAGGAACCCAAACCACATCTGACTCCTAATCCTTCAGAGTCTTCATCCTGATTCGGAAGTCTGTTGAGGCCCTCGTGCACCAATCCTTGTAAGCCCTGCTATGCCCTGAGCCCCAATCCTCCTGAGCCTTAAATGGCTTTGGACTTTGCTCCTTCTGAGACCCTAAGGGATCTGGCCTCTGATTCAGCTGCCACCCGTGGCAGCAATGAGGCCTAACCCCTTGGAACCCTAAGAGTCCTAATCACCAGAGTACGAAACTGCTCTCTGTCCTAATCCATCTGGCCTCAAAGCCTGCTCCTAGCCCAAACCCAAAAGTGTCCAAGGCCCTGATTTCAGGTCAGGTGGAATTGGTTATGAAACCTAGTCTTTAGGTGCCCTCCATGGTTCTAGGCCCATTTCTCCTGCGGTGCCCTTGAGTGGCTCCAAGGCGTAATCCCACTGAATTATAAAGTAGTCGGACTGCTTACAGTTGGAGACCTAACAGCTCTGGATCCTACAACATCTCTGGGCCCCAGTAGGCCTGAACCTTAATTTGATCTGAGCTGCAGGCTTGTCTGAGCCCCAGTGGTTCTCCTCCCTAAGATGTTCAGTTTGTGAAACACCCTGGGATCCCAATCCTTTGGAGCCCTCAACCGACTTTGAGTTTGCCCAGTTCCGCTTGGAGCCCTAACCCGACTGAGTCCTACACAACTATCTGTCAGGAACCATGACGCTGGAGACTGTTCAACACCCGAATCCTTAGCCGTCCCCAGCTCTCCATAAACTGCTGTGAGCCAAAATCCCTCTGAGCCTTTACGTTCTCTGAATCTGAATTCCTGTGATGACTAACACCGCTTAGTGCTCCAACACTTCTGAGCCTTACATGACTTTGAACCCAACAGTCTAACACCCGCATGCTCTTCCCTCACCCTGCCACCTATAAATTTGTGCAGGGACACACACATACACACACACACAGAGCACACACACACACTCACTCATGAAACCCCTACACACATAACTGTGAGATCAAGGAAACTGTATGATAATTGCCTTTGGGGACTGTTAATAACCACCCGGACCCCTAATCCTCCACAGCCCTCTGTTAGTTGCTGGGACCATAAATCCTCTTGAGCCTTGTAGTGCCTGGAATCTGAATCGATCTGACCCCTGGCAGCTGCCCTGAGCCTCAATTCATCTGAGCCCCGCAACCACCCTGAGCTCCAGTCATTCGGAGCCCTCATTAACCCAAACTCTGAATTTCCCCGAGCCCTAAACACTGCTTGGCCCCAATCCTTTCCTGCCCTTAATTGTTCTGAGCCCTTGTCTTTCTGACCCTGATTTCAAGCTGCAGGCTCACCTCTCTGTGTGACTTTAATAGTTCTGAGCCCTAGGAAGATACTCTGAATCCTCAAACTTCAATTTAGCCCCTGCCAACCCCAAATCTGGACCGAAGCCTCATCCTTCTGAGCCCCGTCCCACTCCGCGGAGGCTCCTCCTTTTGAGATCCAGACCACAGTGAGCCCTGATGGCCCTCTGTCCTCCACCACTCTGAGTCCTCCCTGCCTGAGCCTTAGTCAGCTCTGGCTTTCAATTTCTCTCTGCCGAGGTTACTGCTTTCAGAGCTCTGCCATGTTCTGGGCCCAGATTTTTCTATCTATCTTCAGACATCCTGAGCCTTTGACCTCCTGAAGATAAATCCGACTGAAACCCATATCCTTCGGGACCCTAAATCTCTTTGAACCCTCTATTTGCTCTGAACCCTAAGGTGCTCTGAGGGCTACTCCTACCTGAGTCCTCAGGTGGATTTGAGAAGCAGCGTGGCTCAGTCGAAAGAAACTGGGCTTTGGAGTCAGAGGTCGTGAGTTCGACTCCCGGCTCTGCCACTTGTCAGCTGTGTGATTGTGGGCAAGTCACTTAACTTCTCTGTGCCTCCGTTCCCTCATCTGTAAAATGGGGATTAAAAGTGTGTGAGCCCCACGTGGGACAATCTGATTACCCTGTATCTCCCTCAGTGCTTAGAACAGTGCTCGGCACCTAGTAAGCGCTTAACAAATACCAACATTATTAACATTATTATTTGAGTCTACTCACCCTAGGGACCTGATACTGTGGTTCGGTCCTAATCCTCCGGAGTCTGAAAGGGGGTCTCAGTCCTGATCCTCATTTAGAGACCCAGAGATGCACTTAACCGACAATCATTCTGAACCATTCAATGTCTTGAGCACAAATCCTCCTGAGCCCTGAATGGCTTTTGGCCCAATCCCTGAGAACTCCAAACTCATCTGACCCCTGATTGGGCTGATCCACCATGCCGCTCTGATTCCTAAGCCTTTGGCCCAATCCCTGCGAACTCCAAACTCATCTGACCCCTGATTGGGCTGATTCACCATGCCGCTCTGATTCCTAAGCCTTCAGAACCCTAAGGCTTCAACTAACCTCAGCCCCAAATTGCTCCTGGTCCTAATCTGTTGGCCTCAAATCTGCTCCCCAGTCCTAATGCCTTCTTGCCCTCAACTGCTTGAACCTCCAAAATCTCATTCTGAGCTCTCCGGCACTCTGAATCCTCAACTGCCTGCACCCTGCATCTCTCTTCAGATGCAATCCTTTGGAGCCCAAGCCGCTCCGAGTCTAAGTTCTTTGGCTCCATTAAAACAACTCCAGAAGTTACTCCAGGTGGCCCCCAACCCGCATTGGACTCCTAATCCTTGAGAGCTCCCAGTGCCCTGGGCCTCCTGTGTGCACTTTAGCTTTTTGTGTCCTAAACCAACCTCAGTGCTAATCCTTCTTTGACCTTAGTCGCTTGGGCATCCGGATTTGATTTGAACCCTAATGTGCCCCAGGCACCGATTTTGGGCTCAGGTGGAATTCACACCGAGTCTTAATCACTTGTCATCTTTTGCTGCTGTGGCCCAGCTCTCCTCCTGTGCCCTCCAGGGGCTGCGAGGCCCAATCCCACTGAGCTCTGATGCAATCTCAATCCCGACAGTTAGAGGCCTAAGGACCCTGGGTCCTAAAACATCTCTGAGCCCTAACAGGCCTGAGCCTTAAATTTGACCTTTCATCCCACCCTCTCTGAACCCCAACAGTTGTCATCCATAAGACACTCAGTGAGTGATGCTTACGATGTCCCCAGTTCTTTGGAGCCCTCAACCAACTCTGAATGGACCCCAGGTCGCTCGGAGCCCTATCCAGGCTGAACCCTACAGAAACATCAGTCCTCTTCCTATGCTTGGAACTAAGCCTCTGGGAAATGTTAAACACTCAATCCCTTAGCCATCCCCAGTCCCCCATTAACTGCAGTGATCACAAGTCCTCCTGAGCCTTTAAATGCACTGAATCCCAATCCCTCCAACAGTTGAATGCTCCCAGCCCCAAAGCTTCTGAGCCCTACCTCATTCTGAACCCAATGCCCTAAGTCCTGCCCGCTCTTCCCCCACCCCACCAGCCACAGATTCATGCTGGTAAACACACAAAACAGACACCGTCACACGGAGAAGCTCACATATGCGGACATGCACTCACCTCTGTTCAAACGAAATCTTTTTGAACACTCAACAACAATGATCTCTAAACCTCTCAGTCCTCCTTAAATGCTCACTCTTCAGAGCTCTCCAGAGCTGCACAGTTCTTCCAAACCCCAAATCTCTCTGATGCACATTCCTCTCTCTTGAATCTCCATCCATCTGGGCCCTAAACTGGAGCCCTTTGGCTCCCTTCATAGCATTCTGGGACCTAATTCCAGGACCCCTTTAACCACTTTGAACCCTAACCCTTTACATCCCGCCTAGTGCTTTTCACCTGGATCCTTCTGGCAAACTTTTACCCAAAGGAATCTGAATCCTTCTCAGGTGTGCAACCACTCGGTGTCCTGAATCCTTTGGACCTCAGTGGCTCAAAGTGCTCCTTCTGTTCAAAGAGCAAAGGCGCTATTTGCTCTTCTCTCCCATTCTTCTGGGGCCCAGTTTGCTTTGGGCCCTTCCCCTTCAGTAGGTGTACTCGATGGCCCTGCGTGTTCATCATTTGAGTCCCCTCCTTCTGAACCCTAGACAACTCTGGGCCCTGATTTTTCCCTGCCCTATGCTGCTCCAAGCCTGATCTGTCTGAGTCTTAGTTTGCTGACTTTCCACCTTTTGCCACTCAGGTTACAACTTTTGGACCCCTACCACCCCCTGAGCCCAGATCGTTCCATGCCCCTCTGATACCCCAAGCCTTAAACCTCTGAAGGATAAAACCACTTGGAACCCACCCAAATCCTTCCTGACCCTTACGTCCCTTGGAGCCCTCTAATCATTTGGAGCCCTAAGGTGCTCTGAGGGCTAATTCTACCTGTGCCCTCAATTGGATTTGAGTCTACTTGTCTTTGATTCCTCAACCCAGGCTTCAGGCATAATCCTTCAGAGCCTGACTGAGCACCTGGTCCTGGTTCTGATTCAGAAGCCCAGAGAGGCCCTTGACGGCAATCTTTCTGAGCCAGTCCTGTAATGCCTTGAACCCTATTCTTCTGAGCCTCAAAGGGCCCTGCTCCTTCAGAGGCCCAACACATCGGACCTGCAGTGGGGATGACCTTTCAGTCCACTCTGAGGCCTAACCCCTCTGAGCCCTAGGAATCCTAATAATCTCAGCCCCGAGCTGCTCCCAACCCTGATCCATCTGAACTCAAGCCTGCTCCCAGGCTGAATACTTCAGAGCTCTGCTCTGCCCAAATCCTCTAATTCCAATTCTGCGCCCTCTGGTGCTCAGAATCCTAAAGTGGCTGCACACTGTGTCTCTATTCAGTTGCAATCCTTTTGAGCCTTAACCTATTCCCAATCTAAGTTCTTCCTCGCCCTTGGAACAACTCCACCTGCTACTCTTTGCAGCCCCCAAGCCCCTTTTGAATCCTAATCCTTCAGAGCCCGAAAATGCCCTGGGCCTCCCAGTAGTCTTCTGACTCTGCATTTCCCGAAGCCAAGGGCACATTCCCCTCTCTGTGGGACTTAAATGGTTCTGATCTGTAGGAAGGCACTCTGAGTCCTCAGGTCTCTTCTTAGCCCCAAGAACACTCAGAGGCCTCAATCTGCCGACCCAAAATGGGGGCCGAGCCCTGGACTTTCGGAGTCCCAACCCACTCCATGGGGACACTTCTTTCTGGACCCTTGACCAGTGTAGGCCATGATTGTTCTGTGCCCTACGCTGCTCTGAGCCCTAGTCTACTCTGACTTACGACTGTTCTCCACCAAGTTCACTGCTTTTGAAGCCTTGCACTTTCTCTGGCCCCTGATGGTTATGAGCCCTTCTGACATCCAGAGACCTGTTGTTCCTGAGAATAAGTCTGCTTGGGGATCACATCCTTTGTAGCCCTTACCAGCTCTGAGACCCCAAGTGCTCTGAGCCCTAACACTCTCTGGGGGGCTAATCCTACATGAGCCCCCAAACAGATGTGGGTCTACTCCCCCTCCAGGACTCAATCTATGTTTCAGGACTAATCCTCCAGAGCCTGAAAAGGGGACTAGTCCTGCTTAGGATTTGGGAATCAGAAAGATGTTCTCCAGTGCCAATCCTTCTGTGCCCTGCAAAAGCCTTGAGCACTAATCCTACTGAGCCCTAAAGGCCTTTTGGCCCTGCTCCTTTTGAGCCCCAAACTCATCGGACTTCCGGTTAAACTGGCTCTCTAATTGGTGATCTGAGGCCTAACCACTCGGAGCCCTAAGAATCCTCCTGATAATCAGGACCAAACTCCTCGTGGTCCTAATCTTTCTGGCCTCAAACCTGCCCCCGAGTTCTAACGCTTCAGAACCTTAGACAGTTCGAAATCCCTAATTCTCATTTTGAGCCCTACTGCTCTTGTTTGAGCGCCTTCCTGCCCCAGGTCCCAACATCTACCTCTGAGTCCCCAAGGACCGGAGCCCCAATGGACCTTTCAAAGCCCCAGATTTTCTGATCCCTAAGCCCCTCAGAATAGTCAACTCATCATGTCTGCAATTCTTCACTTACTGTGAGTAAGGTAGTGGCATCAGCTTAACGGAGGATGTCTATGTTCCTTCTTCTGATCTACCCTTCCCGTTGGTCTTCTTCCAAACCTGCTTCTCTCCTTATGGATTCCAAATTAAGGATGAAGGGTTAAGGCATTAAGATACATCCTTGTCTTTCCCTCTTACTAATAGGAAATCAATCTGGTTCTCCATATTCTGTTCTTATCGTTCCCTCTCTTTTGAGATACAGGTTCCATATCAGTGCAATTAAATGATGCGGTAAGTCCATTTTCCTTAATGTGTTCCAGAGGTTTTCATGATCCACACAGACAAAGGCCTAACTATAATAAACAAAGCATGTGCTGACTTCCTTTTGATATTCTCTTGTGCTTCCAGTTATCCAACGGACATCAGCAAGAAGATTTCGCATCTCTAGCCCTTTCCTTGGGAATCCTGCTTGATCATCAGGCAATTCTCTTTCACTGTAGTTCTCCATGTGATTCTGTATAACCTTTAGCAGTACCCTGGTATCTGGTGTGATTAAGGTAACTCTACGATAACTGTTGGTGGGAGGAGGAGGGGCCTTGGATAGTACAGTTTAACAATAAAGAGAGAACTTCCCTGCCCACACAGGGATTACTGTTTAGGAGCGGGGGAGACATACATCAAAACAAGGAAACAGACATTGATGTCAATCAATAGAGTTGTAGATATATACACTTCAAAACAAGGAAACAGTCATCAATAGAAATAAATAGAACTCTAGATATATACACAACAAAACAAGTAAAGACTAAATAAACAGAACATAACATAAATAAACAGAATCATGGATACGTACATCTTTACATAAGAGTTGTGGGGTGGAGAAAGAGGCTAGATCAAAGGGTGCTAGTCAAAGTGTTGTGGAGGGGCAGGGGAGCTGAGGAGAAGTGGGAGGTTGAGAAGCCCTCTTGGAATAGGTACAACTTCAGTAGCGTTTCGAGGGGGAGGAAGGGTGATTGTTTTGCAGATTTGAGGCGGGAGGGCGTTCCCGGTCAGGGGTAGGACATAGGCCAGGGTGGAGGGCGGAACAGGAGAGAACGAGGCCTAGTGAGAAGGGTAACATCAGAGCAGCAGATTGTGTGTGATGAGCTGTAGAAGGAGAGAAGGGAAGGGAGATAAGAAGGGGCAAGATGATGAAGATCTTTGCAGACTACAGTGAAGACTGTAGCTATTCTTTGATATGGAGGTTGATAGGTAACCACTGGAGATTTTGAGGAGAGGGGTGCCATGCCTGGAACGTTTCTGTAAAAATAATCTGGACAGTAGAAACAAGTGTGGACAGAAGTGGAGAGAGACACTCACTCTGGAGTCGGAGTGGACTGGGTCGGGGTTCAACGGCAGGACAGGTGAGAATGAGGCACAGTGAGAAGGTTAGCACCAGAGGAGAGTAGTGTGTGTGCTGGGATGTTGAAGGAGAGAAGGGACATGAGGTAAGAAGGGGCAACACGATGGCGATCTTTGAGGATGGTTGGGAGGTCTTAAAGGAGATTGATGCAGTAATCCAGTCGGGAGGAAAGGATGGCTGATTGGACTAATGTGATAGCGGTGTGAATGGAGAGTAAAGGGTGGTTCTTGGCGATGTTGCAGAGATGGGACTAGCAGGCTTTGCCAACAGATTGGTTATGTGGGGTGAATGAGAGAGCAGAGTCCGGGATGAAACCAAGCCTCTGGGCTTGTTTGACGGCCAGGATAGTTCCCCTCTACATCTTTGGGGACGGTTCAACTCCCAATCCCTGAGTCTTCCCCAGTCCTCCATTAATAATAATTATGGTATTTGTTAAGCGCTTACTATGTGCCACGAGGTGGTCTAAGCATTTAGCACTCCTTAGACACTGAACCGCTTTGTTCACAAATCCTCCTGGGCCTTGAAGTGTTCTGAGCCAGAATCCATACGACCCTGTCAGCGCTCAAAGCCTCAACACTTGAGCCCTAGACAACTCTGAATCCGACGCCCTAACTTCCACCTGCTCTTCCCTGACCCTGGCACCTACAAATACATGCAGAGGCACACACATACACATAAAACACACTCACACAGACACTAACAAACACATAAACACAGCCTCGCAAACAGACACACATAATTCTGTTCAAATCTTTTGGATCTTGCAACCACACCAATCTCTAAAGCTTCTGAGCCCTTACGTGCTTCCATCCCTGACCCTCCAGAGACATCCAAATGACCCTCCAGAGACCTTCAAGTGCTCAGAATCTGAATCAGTCTTAGCCCTAAACAGTGCTCACCCCTCCTTCTGCTTTGAGCCGTAAAACTTACCTAGAGTCCTGCTCCTTCTGAACTCTCATGGAATCGGGCCCCGATTTCTTTGGAAACCTAAACATTTCCTCCCCAATATCTCTGAAACCTACGTTCTCTGAGTCCTAATTGGCCTGAACCTCAAATAGCTCAATATTCTCTACTTCTCAGGGCCCACTGGGATCTGAGCCTCCAAGACCTCAAAGCACTTATCTCCCAGTTGCCCGACTGTATCTCATTTACATAATCCACTCAAGGTGCAAATCTTTGGTACCCCCAAGCCACTCTGGGACCTCATCAAGGCAACCCTTAGGAATTGGAGTGTGACTGTTTGGCAGATTTGAGGAGGGAGGGCACTCCAGGTCAGAGGTAGATCGTGGGTCGAGCTTCAACGGCAGGACAGGTGAGAATGAGGCACAGTGAGAAGGTTAGCACCAGAGGAGAGTAGTGTGTCTGCTGGGATGTTGAAGGAGAGAAGGGACATGAGGTAAGAAGGGGCAACACGATGGCGATCTTTGAAGATGGTAATCAGGAGTTTTTGTTTGATATGGAGGTTGTTAGGTAATCACTGGAGATTTTTGAGGAGGGGAGTGACATGTCCAGAAGGTTTCTTCTAGAAAGAGCATCTGGACAGTAGAATGCAGTATGGACTCCAGTGGGGAGAGGCTTGTGGTTGGAGATCTTGAAGGAGAGATGCAGTAATCCAATCGGGATAGGATAGGTGACTGCACCAGCATGGTAGCTGTTTCAGTGGAGAGGAAAGGGCTGATCTCGGCTAGGGTGTAATGGTGATATCGGCAAGCTCTGGTGACAGATTGGATTCGTGAGGTATATGAGAGAGCGAGTCAAGGATAATACCAAGGTTGCTGGCTTGTGAGACGGGAATGTTGGTAGTGCCATCCGCAGTAACGGGAAAAGCAGGGAGAGAACACGGTTTGGGAGGGAAGATAATGAGCTTTGTCTTGGATATGTTGAGTTTGCGGTCAAGGGAGGACATCCACGTAGAGATGTCCTAATGTCAGAAGGAGATGCGAACCTGGAGGGAGGGAGACAGAAAGGGGAGGAGATAGAGATTGGAGTGTCATCCACGTAGAGATGAAAGTTGAAGCCGTGGGAGTAATTGAGCTCCCCCAGGGACTAAGTGTACATGGAGAATAGAAGAGGACCAGGAACCTACCCATGAAGAACCCTTACAGTTAGTGGTTGGGAGTGGGAGGAGGAGCCTGCAGAGGAGACTGAGAATGTGTGACCAGAGAGATAAGAGGAAAACCAGGAGAGGACAGAGTCACTGAAGCCAAGGTTGGATAAAGAGTTGTTGAGAAGGTGATAGTCCACAGTGTCAAAGGCCACTGAGAGGTCGAGGACGATTAGGATGGAGTAAGAGGCAATGAACATAAATTTGCTTGAGACCATGATTTTGGCCCAGGTGAAATTCTCTCTGAATCCTAATCATCTGACACCTTCCACCACTCTAGGTCCCGTTCTCCTTCCGTGCCTTCGAGGGGCTCTGAGGCGTAATCCCACTGAGCTCTAAGCCTGACACTTAGAGGCCGCATGGCTCGGGGTCCTAAAACGTCTCTGAGACCTAATAGGCCGGAATTATTAAATACCATTAATAATTATGCTATTTGTTAAGCGCTTATTATGTGCCACTAGGTGTTCTAAACATTTAGGACTCCTTAGGCACTGAACCACTGTGATCACAAATCCTCCAGAGCCTCTAAGTGTTCTGAGCCAGAATCCATCCGACCCCGTCAGCTCAGAGCCTCAACACTTGAGCCCTAGACAACTCTGAATCCGACACTCTAACTTCCAACTGCTCTTCCCTGACCCTGGCACCTACAAATACATGCAGAGGCACACACATGCACACACACACACACAAAACACACTCACACAGACACTAACAAACACATAAACACAGCCTCACAAACAGACACACATAATTCTGTTCAAATCTTCTGGACCTTTCAACCACACCAATCTCTAAACCTTCTGAGCCCTTACCTGCTTCCATCCCTGACTCTCCAGAGACATCCAAGTGCTCAAAATCTGAATCAGTTTTAGCCGTAGACAGTGCTCACCCCTCCTTCTGCTTTGAGACATAAAACTTACCTAGAGTCCTGCTCCTTCTGAACCCTCGTGGAATCGGGCCCCGATTTCTTTGGAAACTTAATCATTTCCTCCCCAATATCTCTGAGACCTACGATCTCTGAGTCTTAATTGGCCTGAACCTCAAATAGCTGAAAATATTCTCTACTTCTCAGGGCCCATGGGGATCTGAGCCCCCAAGACCCTCAAAGCACTTATCTCCCAGTTGCCCGACTGTATCTCATTTACATAATCCACTCAAGGTGCAAATCTTTGGTACTCCCAAGCCACTCTGGGACCTCATCAAGGCAATCCTTAGAAATTGGAGTGTGACTGTTTGGCAGATTTGAGGAGAGAGGGCACTCCATGGAGGTTGTTAGGTAATCACTGGAGATTTTTGAGGAGGGGGGTGACATGTCCAGAAGGTTTCTTCTAGAAAGAGCATCTGGACAGTAGAAAGCAGTATGGATTTCAGTGGGGAGAGGCTTGTGGTTGGAGATCTTGAAGGAGAGATGTAGTAATCCAATCGGGATAGGATAGATGACTGCACCAGCATGGTAGCAGTTTCAATGGAGAGAAAAGGGCTGATCTCGGCTAGGTTGTAATGGTGAGATCGGCAAGCTCTGGTGACAGATTGGACTCGTGGGGTGTATGAGAGAGCAAGTCAAGTATAATACCAAGGTTGCTGGCTTGTGAGACGGGAATGTTGGTAGTGCCATCCGCAGTAACGGGAAAAGCAGGGAGAAAACAGGGTTTGGGAGGGAAGATAATGAGCTTTGTCTTGGATATGTTGAGTTTGAGGTCAAGGGAGGACATCCACGTAGAGATGTCCTGATGGCAGAAGGAGATGCGAACCTGGAGGGAGGGAGACAGAAAGGGGAGGAGATAGAGATTGGAGTGTCATCCACGTAGAAATGAAAGTTGAAGCCATGGCAGTAATTGAGCACCCCCAGGGACTAAGTGTACATGGAGAATAGAAGAGAATAGAAGAATAGAAGTGGTTGGGAGTGGGAGGAGGAACCTGCAGAGGAGACTGAGAATGCGTGACCAGAGAGATAAGAGGAAAACCAGGAGAGGACAGAGTTACTGAAGCCAAGGTTGGATAAAGAGTTGTTGAGAAGGTGATAGTTCACAGTGTCAAGGCCACTGAGAGGTCGAGGACGATTAGGATGGAGTAAGAGACAATGAACATAAATTTGCTTGAGACCTTGATTTTGGCCCAGGTGAAATTCTCTCTGAATCCTAATCATCTGACGCCTTCCACCGTTCTAGGCCCTGTTCTCCTTCTGGGCCTTCGAGGGTCTCTGAGGTGTAATCCCACTGAGCTCTAAGCCTGACGCTTAGAGGCCGCATGGCTCGGGGTCCCTAAACGTCTCTGAGACCTAATAGGCCGGAACTCTAATTTACACTCCAGTCTTCTCTGAGCCCCAGTGGTTCTCATTCCTAAGACACTCAGCACGTGCAACTCACCGTGTCCCCAGTTGGTTGTACCCCTCAATCGATTCTGAGTGTGCCCTCATTTGCTAGAGCCTTTCCCTAGCTGAGCTCTCCAGAAGGATGAATCCTCTTGAGACGTTTGGAACCAGGTCTTTGGGGACCATTAAAAATCCATTCCCTGAGCCTTTCCCAGCCCTCCATTAAGTGCTGTGAGCATCAATCCTCCTGAACATTTAAGTGCTCTGACTCCTAATCCAACAGACCTTTGGCACATCTCTGAGCCCCAGCGTTTCTAACCTGTACAGAACTCTGAACCAAATGCCCTAACTGTCCCCTGTTCTTCCCATAACTCTCCATCTACAGACAGGAATAGACACACACAAACACACACACACACTCTTCTGCACTCTCACACACACTCACACACAAAGACACACACACACACACGCTCATTCATAGCACCAGTCTCTTAAAGTTCTGAGCCCTAAACTGCTCGGCTACTGACCCTTTGGAGCCCTTCAAGTACTCTGAATCAGAATCAGTCTGAGCCCTAAACAGTGCTCATCCCTTCTACTGCTTACAAAGAGCCTTAAAAGTCCCCTGGGATCCTGCTCCTTCTGTGTCTCAGGGGTATCATTTCCTACGAAATTGCTCGAGGTGCCCGTTCTGCTCAGGTGGCCTTTGCACTGATTCCTCATCCTTATGGGCCCTGGTCTGCTTCGGGACCTCCTCCTTTGGTAGATGCCCTCAATGGCTCTGCGTTCTCGTCATTTGAGTCCGATCCCTGAGCTGAGAACCCACATGTCCTCAGACACCTGAGCCTCAAATGGATCTCTCTGAGCCCTAGATTTTCTGATCCCTAAGGCTCTCTGAATAGCCAACTCACCTTGTCCCAATCCTTCTGAGACCTAAACCTACCCTGAGCCCTGGCTCTTCCATACCTTAAAAAACACTCTGAACCAGAATCCAGCTAAGCCTGACCCAATGTTGGGTCATCTACCAAATGCTGGAACAAGATATTCATTATCATTATTATTGAGTGCCGTCGAGTCCTTTGCAGTGTACGATGACCCAATGGGAATACTATCTTCAAAACGTCATGTCTTCCACTATGGTTGTCAAACAATCTAATGGTTCTTCCATTATTGTTGTTATCGCTGTTCTCCTTGTTATCACCTAGAAACCTAATCCTTTGGCCCACTCTGCTGCTCTGGGTCCTGTTCTCCTTCTGTGCCCTCGAGGAGCTCTGAGGACTATTCCCACTGAGCTCTGAGGCAATCAGGCTCTTGAAAGTAGGAGGTCTAATGGCTCTGGGTTCTTAAACATCTTTGAGCCCTAATAAGCCTGTGCCCTAATTCGATCTGTACAACAGCCCTCTCTGAGTCCCAAGGGTTTTCATTCCTAAGAAGCTGAGCATGTGAAACCCACTGTTTCCCAAATCATTTGGAGCCCTCAGTCAACTCTGAGTATGTACTACCCATCTTGGACCCCTAACCCGGCTGTGCCCTAGAGCAGGATAAATCCTCTGAGCACTGTTGGAACTACGTCTTTGGGGACTATTTAATGCTTGATCCCTGATCCTTCCCCTGCCCTCCTGAGCCTGAAGTGCTCTGAATCTGAATCCATCCAATCTCTGATATCATCTGTGCCCCAACATTCCTGAGTCCTAGTCAACTCTGAACCCAACACCCTAAATTCCTCCCTGCTCTTCCTGGAGCCCGAAACCTACAGAATCATATGGGGACATACACGTACAAACGTGCATGCACACACAGACCCACAAGCACACACATGTACACACACTCCAAAACACATTCACACATACAAACACAAACCCACATGCACGCTTACCTATGGACACACATTCACCTCTGTTCAAACCAGATCTTTCAACCACTCAGCCTGCACTGATCTCTAAACTTTCTAAGCCCTTACTCTCCATGCTTACTGACTCTTCAGAGCCTTCCGGGTGATCCAAACCCGAATCTGTCTTAGACCTAAACAGCACTCTTGTTTCTTAATGCTTGAAGCTCTGAAGCCCCTCAAGGGCGCTGCTCCTTCTGGGCCCTTGGGGAATCGGACCCCAAGTCTTCTTAAAATCTAATTCTCTCCAAATCCTAATAATATCCTCCCCAATAACGCTGAGACCCTACCACTCTGAGTCCTAATTACCCTCAACCCCAAATCACTCACAGTTCTCAACTTCTCAGAGCCCATGTGTTTCTGACCCGATAGTGGAAGAACCATTAGAAAGGTTGCGGATTGTGGCAGAAGACAGGACGTTCTGGAGAAAGTACATCCATGGAGTCGCTATGAATCAGAAATGACTCCACAGCACTTATTAATGATAATGATGAAACCCTCAGAGCACTCATCACCCAGGTCTCCAATTGTCTCTCACATCTAACCCGCTCATGGGTGGCAATTCTTAGGCAACACATCCCGCTGCGGTCCCTCATCCAGCAGTCGCCTAATCAATTCTCAACTCTCAATTTCTGTTAGGACTCAGTCTTTTAGACCAAAAATCACACGGGGCCCCAGTTTCACAGAGCCCAGAACCTGTGAAATTTCTTGTTTTCTTGTTCCTCCACAACAGTTACAGCCTCGAATTGCACTAAGCTGCACAGTTCTTCTGAGCATTACACCGCTCCAATGCTCAATCCTTCAGCACAATGCATCTTTCTGGAATTCCATTCCATCCTGTCCCTAAACCACGCTTAGTCTGGATCCTTTCTGCTCCCCTGAAACCGCTCTGTGGCTTAAACCCTGGGTCCTTTGAACCGCTTTGATACTAACCCTTTATATCCCATAAAATGCTCTTCATCCAAGCCTTCTGGAGAACTTCTATCCAAAGGAGTCCTAATCCTTCTGAGCCCCCACCCTCTTGGGGCTTGCTCAAGGCGCCCGTTCTGCTCAGGTGCCATTACCTCTTCTCCCCAGTTCTTTCGGTCCCAATCTACCTTAGGCCCTACTTCTTCGGAAGGTTGCCCCTGATCTCTCTATGTTCTCATTGTTGGAGCCCCTTTCCTGCCCTGCAAACACCAGATTTTGAGTCCTCACAGACTTGAGTCCCAAATGAAGGTCTCGGAGCCCCAGATTTTCTGATCCCTAAGCCTCTCAGAGTAGCAAACTCACTGTGTTCCATTCCTTCAGCCGGCTAAGCCTATCCTGACCCATGGCTTTCCAGTGCCCTAAAAAACACTCCGAGCCATAATCCAGCTGAGCCTGACAGAATGTTGGATCCTCTACCAACTGTTGGAACTAAGTTCTCATTATCATTATTATTTACGGCCATGGCATCATTTCTGATTCATAGCGACTCCACAGGTATACTTTCTCCAGAACATCCTGTCCTCTGCCATAATCCCGGACCGTTCTATCTTTATGCCAGTTATTGTTGTTATGGTCTCCACCCATCTAGCTACTGGTCTGTCTCTTCCACATTTTCCCCGGACTTTTCCTAACAGAAGTGTCTTCTTCAGAGAATTAGTCTTCTGGATTATATGTACAAAATATGCCTATCTAAATCGAGTCATTTGGCTTGCCAAAGACCATTTTGGCTTAATTGGCTCCAAAATCCATTTGGTTGTTTTTCTGGCAATCCGTGGTATCCACAAAAGCCATCTTCTACACCACATTTCAAAAATCCATGTTCCTTCCATCCTGTCCAGCATTGTGATCTCTACATTGACATTTGGAAACACCACAGATTTGAGAACTGGGAATTTTGTGACAATCCTTACCACAGCATATTTGCTGACTTTTCCTGGTTCTTCAAAGGGAGTCTTCCTAACCTGAATCTTCAGGGTATTCTCGGCTATTTGTTGCTTTTTATTATTGATTATTGATCCCAGGAGAGAAGAATTTTTAACTATTTCAATGTTTTCTCCACCCATTACAAAAACGTTAAAACTTCCAGTTGTCATGACATTTGTTTTCTGGATTTTCAAATGGAGGCCCCTCCATTTTCCTATTGCTCCTTAACTTTTAATATTCATTCATTCATTCAATAGTATTTATTGAGCGCTTACTATATGCAGAGCACTGTACTAAGTGCTTGGAATGTACAAATTGGCAACAGATGGAGACAGTCCCTGCCCTTTGACAGCCTTACAGTCTAATCGGGGGGAGAGAGACAGACAAGAACAATGGCAATAAATAGAGTCAAGGGGAAGAACATCTCATTCAAACAGTAGCAAATAAATCGAATCAGGGTGATGTACATCTCATTAAACCAAATAAATAGGGTGATTAAGATATATACAGATGAGCGGACGAGTACAGTGCTGATTGGACGGGACGCGAGAGGGGGAGGAGCAGAGGGAGAACAGGGAGAAGAAGGTTTAGCTGTGGAGAGGTGAAGGAGGGGTAGAGAGAGCAGAGGGAAAAGGGGAGCTCAGTCTGGGAAGGCCTCTTGGAGAAGTTGAGCTTTAAGTAGGGTTTTGAAGAGAGGAAGAGAATTAGTCTGATGGAGGTGAGGAGGGGGGACATTACAGGACCGCAGGAGGACGTGGCCCACCGGTCAATGGTGGGATGGGCAAGACCTAGGGACGGTGAGGAGTTGGGCAGCAGAGGAGTGGAGCATGCGAGGTGGGCAGTAGAAAGAGAGAAGGGAGGAGAGGTAGGAAGGGGCCAGTTGATGGAGAGCCTTGAAGCCTAGAGTATAGAGTTTTTGTTTTGTGCAGAGGTTGATAGGCAACCACTGGAGGTTTTTAAGAATGGGAGTGACATGCCCAGGGTGTTTCTGCAGGAAGATGAGCTGGGCAGCGGAGTGAAGAACAGACTGGAGCAGGGTGAGAGAGGAGGAAGGGAAATCAGAGAAAAGGCTGACACAGTATTCTAGCCGGGATATTACTAGAGCCTGTAGCAGTAAGGTAGCCATTTGGGTGGAGGGGAAAGGGTGGGTCTTGGTAATATTATAAAGGTGAGACCGGCAGGTCTTGGTAAGGGATCGGATGTGTGGGGTGAACGAGAGAGTCGAATCAAAGATGACAAGGAGGTTGAGGGCCTGAGAGACGGGAAGGATGGTCGTACCATCCGCGGTGATAGGGAAGTCAGGGAGAGGACCGGGCTTGGGAGGGAAGATGAGGAGCTCAGTTTTGGTCTTGTTGAGTTTTAGGTGGCGGCAGACATCCAGGTGGAGACGTCCTGGAGGCAGGAGGAGATACGAACCTGCGGGAAGGGGGAGAGGACAGGGGCAGAGATGTAGATCTGTGTGTCATCTGCTTAGAGATGGTAGTTGAAGCCGTGGGAGTGGATGAGTTCACCAAGGGAGTGAGTGTAAATAGAGAACAGAAGGGAGCCAAGAACTGACCCTTGAGGAACTCCAACAGTTAGAGGATGGGAGGGGGAGGAGGAGCCTGCGAAGGAGACCGAGAATGACCTGCAGGAGAAATTAGAGGAGACCAGGAGAGGACGGAGCCCGTGAAGCCAAGGTGAGATTAGGTGGAGAGGAGAAGGGGATGATACTAAATCCTAATACTACTAATAATAATACTAGTACTACTACTACTACTAATAATACTAATAGTAATAATTAATACTAAGCCCCTCAAATTTTTGCTCTCTGCTTGAATGGTAGAAGCTGAAGCTTAATGAAGGTTGCTTCTTTTCCTTCTTGCAATCTTTACTCCCTGTTCATCTTCGGCCAATCCGGCTTAACTCATGATGTATTCAGGAGAAAGGATGAAGAGACCAGGCGATAAGATTGATCCTTGTCCTTCCCCTTCACTAATGGGAAATCAATCTGTATATTCTGTTTTTATTGTAGCCTCCCATTCAGGATGCAGGTTCCGTATCAATACTAATAATGATAATAATAATAATAATGATATTGGCATTGGTTAAGTGCTTACCTCCTTACCGTCCCCGGTTCTCGCCTATCCCGGCATCGATCCCTGGCCCACGTCTCATGATGTCCTGGAATGCCCTATCTCCTCACCCCCGCCAAACTAACTCTCTTCCTCTCTTAAAGCCCCGTTGAGAGCTCACCTCTTCCAAGAGGCCTTCCCAGACTGAGCTTCCCCTTTTCCCTCTGCTCCCTCTGCTGCCTCTCTGCCCCTCCCTTCACCTCCCCTCAGTTAAGCCCCGTTTCCCCCCTTTCCCTCTGCTCCTCCCCCTTCCCCTCCCCTCAGCACTGTGCTCATTTGCTCATTTGTATATATTTTTATTACCCTATTTATTTTGTTAATGAACTGTACATCCCCTTGTTTCTATTTATTGCTAATGTTTTTGTCTGTCTCCCCAGATTAGACTGTAAACCCGTCAGTGTTCAGGGAGTGTCTCTATCTGCTGCCAAATTGTACATTCCAAGCATTTAGTACAGTGCTCTGCACATAGTAAGCACTCCATAAATATTATTGAATCAACAGGCGAACGAACGAACAAACAAACCAACGAACCAATGAATGAATGAATGAATGAATGAATGAATGAATGAATGAATGAATCATGGAAAGACCTTCGGGACCTGAAAACACACTGACCTTGAACACCTTAATCCTTCTTACCTCTAAAGGGCTTTTGGCCCTATCCTTCTGAGCCACAAACCAATTGGACCACCATTTGGGCTGACTCTCCAGACTGCTCTGAGGCCTAACCTGTTGGAGCTCTAAGAATCCTAAATATCTCTCCCGAAACTGCTCCCGGTCCTAATCCACCTAGCCAAAAACCTGCTACCCAGGCCTAATGCTTCAGACCCCTAGACTTTTTAAAACACCTAACTCTCATTCTAAGAATGAAAAACCCCTACTTTGAAACCCCTAATTCAGAGTCCTGGATCCTAATCTGGCTGCACACTGCATTTCACTTCAGTCACAATCTTTCTGAGCCCTAACCCACTCCGACTCTTTGTTCTTCTGTTCCCTTAAAGAAACTCCGGTTGTCACTCCTTTGAGCTCCCAAGCCACTTTTGATTCCTAATACTTCAGAGCCCCAAAGTGCTCTGGGCCTTCCCATAGTTTTCTGCTCCTTAAAACAAATTTAGTGTTAATCCTTCTGGGACCTAAGTCGCTTGGGGGTCCCAATGTGATTGAACTCTAAAATACTAGAGGCCCTGATTTCAGCTCAGGTAGTAATAATAATAATGATGGCATTGGTTAAGCATTTATTATGTGCAAAGCATTGTTCTAAGAGGTGGGAGGGATAGAAGGTGATCAGATTGTCCCCCATGGGGCTCTCAGTCTTAATCCCCTTTTTGTAGATGAGGTAACTGAGGCACAGAGAAGTCAAGTGACTTGTCCAAAGTCTCACTGCTGATAAGCAGCATAGCTCAGTGGAAAGAGCACGGGTTTGGGAGTCAGAAGTCTGGGTTCTAATCCCAACTCTGCCATTTGTCAGTGTTGTGACTTTGGGCAAGTCACTTCACTTCTCTGTGCCTCAGTTACCTCATTTGGACAACGGGGATTAAAACTGTGAGCCCCACATGGGACATCTGTTTACCTCGTTTCTACCCAGCCCTTAGAACAGTGCTTGGAACATAGTAAGCACTTAACAAATACCAATTAATATCAATGCACTTAAATGGTCTCCCAAGCCCATTTTCCTGCATGTGCTCCAGAGATTTTTATGATCCACACAGTCAAAGACCTTACTGTAATCAATAAAGCACAGACCGACATCCTTTTGATATTCTCTTTGTGCTGAGGTCCAACGGACCTCAGCAGTAATGTTACGCATCCCTCGTCCTTTCCTCTGAAACCCTGCTCGAACACTGGACAATTCATGTTCCATGTAGGTCTCCGTGCAATGCTGTATGATTTTTAACAGTATATTGGTAACTCGTGATAACAAGGGATCTGTTTGCTAATTGTCTTTGGGGATTCATTAATAACCCACTGGACGCCTACCCCTCCACAGCCTTACGTTAACTATTCATAGCATGAATCCTACTGAGCCCTTTAATGTTCTGAATCCAAATCTCTCTCACCCTTGAGAGCTGCCCTGAGCCCAAATTCTTCTGAACCCCCAATGCCACACTAAGCCCCAGTGGTTCTGAGCCCTCCTTCACCCAGACTCTTAATTTCCCCTGAGTCCTAAACATCACCAAGACCTAATCCTTCCCTGACGGCCTGAGTCCTCATGCTCCTGGCAGCAAATCTGTTTTAAGCACAAAGCCTTTAAAGCCCTAAAGTGCTTTGAGCCCTTATATCGCTGTGAGCCCTAAGGCACTCTGAGGGCTAATCCTATACCTGAGCCCTCAATCCGATTTGAGCCTAACTGCCCTCAAACCCAGCTGAGCCCGCCAGAACATTGGATCCTTTACCACCTGTTGGAACTAAGTCTTCATTATCATTATTATTTTAGTGTCATCTAGTCCTTTGCAAAGCAGAGAGACTCCATCGATATACTGTCTCGAGAAGGTCTTCCCCCTCTCATAATTCGAAACTTTTCTAACTTTAATTCATTCATTCGATTGCATTTATGGAACCCTTACTATGAGCAGAGTACTGTACTAAGCGCTTGGAAAGTACAATTCAGCAACAAAGAGTGACAATCCCTACCCAACAACAGGCTCACAGTCTAGAAGGGGGAGACTGACAACAAAACACAACAAGCAGACATGATATCAATACCATCAAAATAAATTAATGGAATTATAGATTTATATACATCATTAATTAAATAGAGGAATCAATATGTACAAATATACACAAGTGCTGTGAGGGGAGAAGGGGGTAGAGCAGAAGGAATTATTACGGATGATGGGAAGGGGAGGAGAAGCAGAGGAAAAAGGGGGGGTTCAGTCTGGAAAGGCCTCCTGGAGGAGCTAAGCTCTCAGTAGGGCTTTCAAGAGGGAAGAGAGCTAGTTTGGTGGATGTGAGCAGGGAGGGCATTCCAGTCCAGAGGTAGAGGTGGGCCAGGGTTCAGTGGCGGGACAGGCAAGAACGAGGCACAGTGAGGAGGTGAGCTCAGAGCTCTTCCAATTCTAACGGTTCTTCCATTTCTAAACCATCTTCTAATGGTTCTTTCATTTCTAACGGTTCATCTAATGGTTCTAACTGTTCTTCTAAGTACTAACGGTTCTTCCGTTAAGGTTGCTATGTATTTTAGACATCTAGCTGCTACTCTTTCTGTTCCATATTTTCCCTGGAATTCTCCTAGCATTAATGTCTACTCCAGAAAATTTTTCCTCGTGATGATGAGTCCAAAATATGCTAATCTAAATCGAGTCTGTTGGTCTTCCAAAGACTGCTTTGACTGTATTTGCTCCACAGTCCATTTACATGCTTTTCAGGCAGTCCATGGTATTTACAAAAGTATTTACCAACACCGCATTTCAAAAGAATTGACATTCTTTCATTCCTGCTTTTTCATTGTCCAAGATTCTGATCCATACATTGTCACTGGAAACACCATAGAATTGGTAATTTGGATTTTTCTGGTAATTCTTACATCAGTACATTTCCCGACTTTTTCCAGGCTCTTCTAACAAGTCTTCTTAATGGGAATCTCTGCTGTGTTTCTTGACTATTAATTCCTTCATTGCTGATTTTCGATCCAAGGAGAATAAAAAAAGGTCAACTACAGTGAGCTTATCTCCATCCACTACAAATGTGTTTAAGCTTTTAGTTGTCATGATCTCTGTTTTCTTGACATTCAAATGGAGGCGCATCTTTTTCTTTGTTCCTTAACTTTTGAGAAGAAGCCCTTCAAATCTTCACTTTCTACTAGTAACATAATAGCATCAGCTTAATGAGGGTTGTTTATACTCCTTCCTCCAGTCTCTATCACCCTTTCATCTTCCTCCAATCCAGCTTCTCTCATTATGGATTCGGTATTTAGGATGAAGAGATAAGGCAGTAAAACACATCCTTGTCTTTGCCCCTTGCTAATGGCAAACCAATCTGGGTCACCACATTCGGTTCTGATTTTAGCCTCCTCTTCAGTTAAAGGTTCCGTATCAATGCAATTAAATGGTTTACCAAGCCTGCTTTCCTTAATGTGTTCCAGAGTTTATCGGGATCCAAACAGTCAAAGGCCTCACCTTAATCAATAAAACATAGGCTGACATCCTTCCAATATTCTCTTTGGGCTTTCACTTATCCAACAGACATCACCAGTAATTTTTCACATCCCTAGACCTTTCCTTTCGAACCCCTCTTGAACATCGGACAATTCCTGTTCCATGTAGGTCTCCATGCAATGCTGTATGACTTTTAGCACTCCCTTTCTGGCCCATGAGATCAAGGAAACTATCCAGTGATTATCTTTGGGGACCATTAATAACCCTCTGGACCCCTAAACCTCTGCTGCTCTTTGTTAGCTGCTGGGATCATGAATCCTCCTGAGTCTCTTAATGCTCTGAATCTGAATTTCTCTAACCCCTAACAACAGCCCTGAGCCCAGATTCTTCTGAGCCCCCCAACCAATCTAAGCCCCAGTCCATCTGGGCCCTCATTAGCCCAGACTCTTAATTTCCCCAGGCTTCTAAACAATGCTTGGCCCTAATCCTTCCCTGTCCTAAACTACTCAGAGCCCTCGTCTTCCTAACCCCCAAATCCAAGGTGAGGACTCACCTTTCTGCGTGACTTTAATTGCTCTGAACCCTAGGAAGACACTCTGAGTCCTCTGACCTCTTCTTAGCCCCAGGAACAGTCAGATGCCTTGATCCTGCTCACACCCAAACTGGGCCAAGGCATGATCTTTCTGGGCCCCAGACTGCTCCACGGGAGCTCCTCCTTCTGAGACCTAGACTACTAGGGGCCCTAATCACGCTCTGTCCTATGCTGTTCTGGGCCCTACCTGTCTGTCCCTTAGTCCCCTCAGACTTTCAACCTCTCCAGGTTGGAGAGGTTACCACTTTCTGAGGCCTGCCATTCACTGGGCCACGATCATTCCATGCCCTGCAGAAGCCTTGAGCCCTCACACTCCAGAGGATAAATCCATTTGGAGACCAAATCCCTCGGTGCCCTAAAATGCTCTGAACCCTGTAATCACTCTGAGCCCTAAGGGTGTTCTGCGAGCTAATCCTACCTGAGCCCTCAAACAGATTTGAGTCTATTGGCCCTCAAGCCCTGATCCCTGGCTTTAGGCCTAATCCTACAGAGCCCAAAAGCCAGCCTAGTCCTCATCCCGTTTCAGAAACCTGGAGAGCCCTGTGAGGGCCCATCATTCTGGCCCCTACAGCACTCAGGGTGCTAATTCCCGGCTGAATCTCTCTCCTCCACTGCTCGCCATCACATGGACTCGGGAACTCTGCTCCCTTCGAGCCACGCCTTAGACCGCCCGTCCCTTGGTCCCCGCTAGTTCTTTGGCTCCCGATCGCTGACACATTTGCGCCGGGACCGCCTCTCCTTTGGAGCCGTGCCTTGGACCCCCGATCCCCTTATTCCCGGCTGAATCTTTCTCCTCCAGTCATCACCACAACGTCGACCCAGGACCTCCCCTTCCTTGGAGCCATGCTATCAGACTTCGATGACCTGTTCCCGGGCTTATGGTCAGCTCTCCAACCTGGACTTCTGCATCCCCGCTCAAGGAATCCGACACTGAGGATGCCCTCTTCTTCCCGCCTCCCACGCCACCACAGGCCCCACGGCCACCAGATCCACGAGTAGCTCCCAGACCTCCCTACAACTTTCCCTGACCCTCGTAGCCCATCCTGGTAGGAAACATGAACCGCAGGACTCTCTTCTCCCCAGCACACCCGTCCCCTGGAGTTTTGGGACATTGTGCTCCCCTGCTCCTCCCACCCCTATGCCTTGGGTCATTATCCTCCCCTGCCGCCCCCTCCCCCCGCCCCCGGGCCGTTGGACATTACCTCCCCAACCACTCTCCCCTTACTCTGGCCGGAAGCGGCCATCCTTTGGGAAGCCCTCACTCCCTCCTCCCCTGTGAGGTGATAGATTTCCCCCACCTCTCCTTCCCCACCTTGCTCCCCAGGCAACAATGCCCTTGTTCTCACTGTGTTACCTTAGCCGCCACCTGCACCCACAACCCACATTGGACATCCTCAGGGCTCCCTCCGCCGCCTCAGAGACATTTGGACCATGAGCCACAGGACGACTCTCCTTGCCGCTAGTCTTTTGATTTTGATCAGATCGACCCTTGGTCAAGTCCACACCCGAACCTGGTCATCACCCACTTATTAATAATATTTTATTGTATCTTGTTACTATATTACCGCTTTCACATGTTACTGTTAATTGTTCTCAAGTGCTGCCACCTACCTCTCTGACCTCACCATGTCTCCCACCCCACCTCCCAATCCTCACCTTCCCCTTCCTCTCTCTCGCCCAGCTCTTTCCTGCTCTCTCCTCTGCCTCCTCTCCTCCTCCCCCACCCTAGAACTCCACTTTACCAGCACCACCCCTCTTCTCCCTCCCCCTGTGCTCCTCCTCACCAAACCCCCTCCTCTCACTTCCACCCTTTCCTCTTCCCCACCCACATCCCATCTCAGTCCTCCTGTCCCTCTGCCACCCCTCATCTCCCGCTCCCTGTTCAGGGCCCCGGCATCTCATTCCCATCCAAACCCTCCCCTCCCGCGGCTCTCCCCCCCCCCCCCCTGCACCCACAGCTACTGTCAAGTGTAGACTTTGGAATCCCCGCTCCATTACAGGTAAACTGCCTTTCATCCTTGACCTTTTCCTTTCCCGCTCTCTCCTCTCCTCACCCTTACTGAGACCTGGCTCACTCCTGAAGATACGGTCTCCTCCGCTGCTCTCTCCAGCGGAGGCCTCTCCTTCTCCCACTCCCTCTAGGCTCACCGGAAAGGAAGGAATCGTCGTCTTCCTTCTCTCACCCCGATGCCGCTTCTGCACTATCCCTCCTTCCCCTTCCATCTCCTTCCCCTCCTTTGAAGACCATATCATTCGCCTCTACCACCCCCTCCAGATACTTGTAGCCATCATCTACCGCCCTCCTGGTCCCACCTGCGACTTCTTCAATGACCTTGAGCCCTTTCTCATCTTCCTTCTCTCCTTCTCTCTGCCCACTCTGATCCTCGGAGACTTCGACATCCATATTCATTCATTCATTCAATAGTATTTATTGAGCGCTTACTGTATGCAGAGCACTGTACTAAGCGCTTTCAATGTACAATTCTACACCAGGTAGAGACAATCCCTGCCCAATAACGGGCTCACAGTCTAAACAAATAAAAAATTTAATAATAATTATGGTATTCATTAAGGGCTTACTATGTGCCAAGTACTGTTCTAAACGCTGGGGTAGATACAGGGTAATCAGGTTCTCCCACGTGGGCCTCATGCTTTAAATCCCCATTTTATAGAAGAGAAAACTGAGGCACAGAGAAGCGAAGTGACTTGCCCAAGCTCACACAACAGACAAATGGCAGGGCTGGGATTAGAACCTAAGTCCTCTGACACTCAACAAAAATTCCTTACTACTGGCTTTAAAGCTCTCCTTCATTTTGCCCCTTCTTACCACACCTCTCTTCTCCCCTTCTCCATCCTAGCCCAAATTCTCCACTTCTCTGATGATAAACTTCTCACTGGGCCTCGATCTCTCCCATCTCATCGTCGACCCTGGCCCACATCCAACCTCGAGCCTTGAATGCCATCCCTCCTCAAATCCACCAACAATCACTCTTCCCCCCTTCAAAGCCCTCTTGTAGGCACACTCCTCCAAGTAGCCTCCCCAAACTCACCCCCCTTTTCCTCTGCTCTTGCTTGTTTCTACGTCACCTCGACTCACTTCCTTTGCTCTCTCCCACCCCTCACCTCACAGGACAGATGTATATAGGTAGAAACCTATAATTCTATTTATTTATCTTCATACCTGTTCACTTGTTTTAATGTCTTTCTCCCCCACTTTAGAATGTAATCCCGCTCTTACCTGGCTTTGTTTCTCTATTGATGTATTGTACTTAGCAAGCAGTAGTAAAGTGCTCAGCACTGCTCTGCAACCATGGTCAGATAATTGATCCCTCATAGGGTGCAGCTGAGCTAGGATTCCAGGAAAATTAGGGCACACTCAGAGTCAACTGAGGGCTCCAGAGGATTAGGAAAACTGTTAGTTTCGCATAGTGAGCATCTTGGGGATGAGAAATTCTGGGGTTGAGAGAGGGCTGGAGTATAGATCGAATTAGGGCTCAGGAATATATAAGGACACAGAGCTATTAGGTCTCTATGCATCAGGAGTCCAATTGTCTTAGGTCTGACAGGAATTAAACCTGGAATTGAGCCTCAGAGCCCCTCAAGGGCACAGGAGGAGAACCTGGCCCAGAGTGGTGATGGACACCAAGGATTAGGACGGAGTGAATTCCGCCAAAATTAGGGTCTCTAGCACATTAGGATCAACTGAATTGGGATCCCCCAGCGGTAAGGTCTCACTCAGAAGGATTATGACTCAGGTGGGTTTAGGGCTTAGAAGGCTAAGGGGAGGCCCTGAAGGTTTAAGAGTCTAAAGGGATGAGGAGTACACCCACAGTTGCTTGAAGGGAATGGAAGAACTAAGACCCGAATTGAGTTTAGAGCTCAATAGAAATATTCTGAAGAGAGATACAGTGTGCAGCTGGATTAGGACTCAGAGTGAGGAAGGACTCAAAATGAGAATTAGAGATTTCAAGGAGTCTAGGGCTATGAAGCATTAGGACTGGAGAGCAGGTTTGAGGCCAGACAGATTTGATGCAGCAGGAGTTTCGGGCTGGGATTATTAGGATTGTTTGGACCCTGAGGGGGCTAACCCTCAGAGTGGCCTGGAGGGTCAGCCCAATCGCAGTTTTGATACATTTGGGGTTCCAAAGGAGCAAGGCTAAAAGCCCTCTAGGGTTCAGAAGGATTAGAGCTCTGAGTGTTGTAGGAGACAGAATGATTGGCCCTCATGGGCTTCTCTGGGCTTCCAAAACAGGATAAACTAAGGCAGTCTTTTGGGCTCCGGAGGATTAAGCCTGTAGCCTGGGTTCAGGGCATGAGGGCCAATAGACTTAATCTGTTTGAGGGCTAAGGGAGGATTAGCTCGAATGCCCTTTGGCTTCCAGAGTG